>NC_069505.1:610957423-611072423 GCF_027579735.1 Bombina bombina | reverse complement strand
TACCTAGTTAAAATAATAACAAATTTACCTGTAAAATAAATCCTAACCTAAGTTATAATTAAACCTAACACTACCCTATCAATAAAATAATTAAATAAACTACCTACAATTACCTACAATTAACCTAACACTACACTATCAATAAATTATTTAAACACAATTCCTACAAATAAATACAATTAAATAAACTAGCTAAAGTACAAAAAATAAAAAAGAACTAAGTTACAGAAAATAAAAAAATATTTACAAACATAAGAAAAATATTACAACAATTTTAAACTAATTACACCTACTCTAAGCCCCCTAATAAAATAACAAAGCCCCCCAAAATAAAAAATTCCCTACCCTATTCTAAATTAAAAAGTTACAAGCTCTTTTACCTTACCAGCCCTGAACAGGGCCCTTTGCGGGGCATGCCCCAAGAATTTCAGCTCTTTTGCCTGTAAAAAAAAAAATACAATACCCCCCCCCCCAACATTACAACCCACCACCCACATACCCCTAATCTAACCCAAACCCCCCTTAAATAAACCTAACACTAAGCCCCTGAAGATCTTCCTACCTTGTCTTCACCATCCAGGTATCACCGATCCGTCCTGGCTCCAAGATCTTCATCCAACCCAAGCGGGGGTTGGCGATCCATAATCCGGTCCAGAAGAGGCTCCAAAGTCTTCCTCCTATCCGGCAAGAAGAGGACATCCGGACCGGCAAACATCTTCTCCAAGCGGCATCTTCGATCTTCTTCCATCCGGAGCGAAGCGGCAGGATCCTGAAGACCTCCAGCGCGGAACATCCATCCGGACCGACGACTGAACGACGAATGACTGTTCCTTTAAGGGACGTCATCCAAGATGGCGTCCCTCGAATTCCGATTGGCTGATAGGATTCTATCAGCCAATCGGAATTAAGGTAGGAATTTTCTGATTGGCTGATGGAATCAGCCAATCAGAATCTAGTTCAATCCGATTGGCCGATCCAATCAGCCAATCAGATTGAGCTTGCATTCTATTGGCTGATCGGAACAGCCAATAGAATGCGAGCTCAATCTGATTGGCTGATTGGATCAGCCAATCGGATTGAACTTGATTCTGATTGGCTGATTCCATCAGCCAATCAGAAAATTCCTACCTTAATTCCGATTGGCTGATAGAATCCTATCAGCCAATCGGAATTCGAGGGACGCCATCTTGGATGACGTCCCTTAAAGGAACAGTCATTCGTCGTTCAGTCGTCGGTCCGGATGGATGTTCCGCGCTGGAGGTCTTCAGGATCCTGCCGCTTCGCTCCGGATGGAAGAAGATCGAAGATGCCGCTTGGAGAAGATGTTTGCCGGTCCGGATGTCCTCTTCTTGCCGGATAGGAGGAAGACTTTGGAGCCTCTTCTGGACCGGATTATGGATCGCCAACCCCCGCTTGGGTTGGATGAAGATCTTGGAGCCAGGACGGATCGGTGATACCTGGATGGTGAAGACAAGGTAGGAAGATCTTCAGGGGCTTAGTGTTAGGTTTATTTAAGGGGGGTTTGGGTTAGATTAGGGGTATGTGGGTGGTGGGTTGTAATGTTGGGGGGGGGGGGGTATTGTATGTTTTTTTTTACAGGCAAAAGAGCCGAAATTCTTGGGGCATGCCCCGCAAAGGGCCCTGTTCAGGGCTGGTAAGGTAAAAGAGCTTGTAACTTTTTTCATTTAGAATAGGGTAGGGAATTTTTTATTTTGGGGGGCTTTGTTATTTTATTAGGGGGCTTAGAGTAGGTGTAATTAGTTTAAAATTGTTGTAATATTTTTCTTATGTTTGTAAATATTTTTTTATTTTCTGTAACTTAGTTCTTTTTTATTTTTTGTACTTTAGCTAGTTTATTTAATTGTATTTATTTGTAGGAATTGTGTTTAATTAATTTATTGATAGTGTAGTGTTAGGTTAATTGTAGGTAATTGTAGGTAGTTTATTTAATTATTTTATTGATAGGGTAGTGTTAGGTTTAATTATAACTTAGGTTAGGATTTATTTTACAGGTAAATTTGTTATTATTTTAACTAGGTAACTATTAAATAGTTCTTAACTATTTAATAGCTATTGTACCTGGTTAAAATAATTACAAAGTTGCCTGTAAAATAAATATTAATCCTAAAATAGCTATAATATAATTATAATTTATATTGTAGCTATATTAGGATTTATTTTACAGGTAAGTATTTAGCTTTAAATAGGAATAAGTTATTTAATAAGAGTTAATTTATTTCGTTAGATAAATATTATATTTAACTTAGGGGGGTGTTAGTGTTAGGGTTAGACTTAGCTTTAGGGGTTAATCCATTTATTAGAATAGCGGTGAGCTCCGATCGGAAGATTAGGGGTTAATAATTGAAGTTAGGTGTCAGCGATGTTAGGGAGGGCAGATTAGGGGTTAATACTATTTATGATAGGGTTAGTGAGGCGGATTAGGGGTTAATAACTTTATTATAGTAGCGCTCAGGTCCGCTCGGCAGATTAGGGGTTAATAAGTGTAGGCAGGTGTCGGTGACGTTGTGGGGGGCAGGTTAGGGGTTAATAAATATAATATAGGGGTCGGCGGTGTTAGGGGTAGCAGATTAGGGGTACATAGGGATAACGTAGGTGGCGGCGGTTTACGGAGCGGCAGATTAGGGGTTTAAAAAAATATGCAGGGGTCAGCGATAGCGGGGGCGGCAGATTAGGGGTTAATAAGTGTAAGGCTAGGGGTGTTTAGACTCGGGGTACATGTTAGAGTGTTAGGTGCAGACGTAGGAAGTGTTTCCCCATAGCAAACAATGGGGCTGCGTTAGGAGCTGAACGCTGCTTTTTTGCAGGTGTTAGGTTTTTTTTCAGCTCAAACAGCCCCATTGTTTCCTATGGGGGAATCGTGCACGAGCACGTTTTTGAGGCCAGCCGCATCCGTAAGCAACTCTGGTATCGAGAGTTGCTTTTGCGGTAAAAATGCTCTACGCTCCTTTTTTGGAGCCTAACGCAGCATTTGTTTGAACTCTCGATACCAGAGTTAATTTTATGGTGCGGCCAGAAAAAAGCCCGCGGAGCGTTAACAGCCCTTTTACCGCCGAACTCCAAATCTAGGCCAGAGTCTGGTAAATATGTTGCCAATATCATAATATCTTTTTGCCACTTTATTTTTTTCTGCACCTTAGTTGTGTGTTTAGGTTTATTTATGACACCTCAACAAACAATTGGAGGCAGAGAAATAAAAAAACAAGGAAAAAAGGCATCAAAACAGAATACACACAGAAATTATAACATATTAGTTAGCAAGCAACACTGTGCAGCAGGCTGCTGAAGAGTCTGGCATATATAGATTTAAAGGCACACATTGCTGCTGAAGAGTCTGGCAGATATAGATTTAAAGGCACATATTGCTGCTGAAGAGTCTGACAGATATAGATTTAAAGGCATATATTGCTGCTAAAGAGTCTGGCAGATATAGATTTAAAGGCACCTATTGCTGTTGAAGAGTCTGGCAGTTATAGATTTAAAGGCACATATTGCTGCTGAAGAGTCTGGCAGATATATATTTAAAGGCACATATTGCTGCTGAAGAGTCTGGCAGATATAGATTTAAAGGCACATATTGCTGCTGAAGAGTCTGGCAGATATAGATTTAAAGGCACATATTGCTGCTGAAGAGTCTGGCAGATATAGATTTAAAGGCACATATTGCTGCTAAAGAGTCTGGCAGATTTAGATATAAAGGCACATATTGCTGCTGAAGAGTCTGGCAGATATAGATTTAAAGGCACATATTGCTGCTGAAGAGTCTGGCAGATTTGGTTTTAAAGGCACATATTTGGTTAATATCCGTTTAACCTTGTTTCTTCTTTCTCTTCTGCATCTCAGATTTATGTTTCAGTCTCTGAGAACTAAAGGAAACAATTAAGGGGCAAATAAAAAAAATCAAGGCAAAAAGGATATTAACAGGAAATATGCAGCAAAAATAGAATCAGTTAAGCAACACTTGAGCAGCAGCCAGGCCTAAAAAATCCCTTTTGCCCTATATTTGTATATCACTGATGTAATAAGGTCTAAACCCCCTATTCCGTCCTACGTACTGTAGATAACCTTATATCTATAGAAATAAGACAACACACAAAGGTTGGGAGAAAAAGACCGGTCACGGTCAACGTTTATTGAAAATAAACGATTTAACTAGTGCCTAAGCGTTACTCTAATTACTCTTAGGCATTCAAATTAACCTAACATCAAACTTGGCAACAAGTTCGTAATCATAACATCGTTGGCAGCATCTCACCCTAACCTAGCCCCTACTAGCAGATGGCCAAGGCCCCTTTCGATGCTTGCAGCGTGACACCCGGCTGTACACGCCCAATGGCACGCAGAGAGAGCTGTGCATGTTAAGAGATCTTCGGCCCGTATCCGCAAGGGAGAAGACCCCCAGGCCGGCGCCTGGCGGGCGTAACCCCTCCCTTATTTCTGGACCGTCACTCTTCTCTCTCTGTGCCCGCTCCCCAGGGCCTTGACCACCCGCCACAAGAGCCAAGCGTCCTCTTGCCGCCACACAAAGCCAACAGGCACCTATCACCTACATAAACATTATAACAAGAATCAAATTATTTTTATATATATTAATATATATTAAATAACCCTCAATAGAGCACCCCTGACGTCCTTTAGGAACAAGTCCAACCCAACGTCCGTCAGGTGGACCCCGTCAGGTCTGAATAGGTCCTTTTCAGCCGTGATATTGTCGTGCCGGATCACGAAGCCCCCCAGGGCCGTGACCGTCCTCCCCAACTCCCTGTTGACCTTTTTACGCACATTATATGCAGCTTTCTGGGTCACAATGTGTCGCCATTGCAGCCGTGCAACTACATTTGGACAAACCAATGTCACATCCTTCAGCCACGTGTGAACCCATTTCAAGTCCGCCGCCATTCTCTTAATCAGGTCCAATGCAGGCATTGCCCCCAAGTCGTTCCCGCCAAGGTGCAGCACTAAAATATTAGGCTACCCCCACCTTCTGTGCGCTTCCTGCAACAACACTGGCAAATCAGCCCATAACAGTCCCCTGCGCCCTAACCACCGGAAGTTTGCCCTGGAAGTTGGGAATCCAAGCTGTTGTCCTTCCGGCGACCGCAGCGCCCTGATGTGTGCCCAGTGGATGTACGAATGCCCTACTATCCACACGTGAACTGGAGGGTATTTCTCACCTACAACACCTGGCAAAACAGAGTACACCACAATGACCTGTCAACCCAGCATTACCTGTTCACCGCATCAACCCCCCAGTAAACATCCCCGTACCTCAGAAATTTGCTTAACATTTCCCTTTTGTGGGCCTAATGTATGTTTTATACTGGGTTGATTTCCATCTTCCCAAGCGCTTTATTTCCACCATGGGGAGGCACTTCTCCGCCACGCTGGTCGCCGCGCTTATCCTAAAGGAGTGCGGGGCAATCCTATTGGGATCCAACCCCGCCTTCTCGGCCGCCTTGGCGAGAACCCTGCGGAACTGAAAAACCGACAAGGCAGTCCCATCCATGTGCACAAGGAACTGGTCCCCACCTACCGGCCTCACCTTAATGTATTTTTCCACGCAACGCACCGGACAACATTCCTCACATTCCTGCTGTGCAAGAGACAACCATGCCCCTGTACCCTCCTGGTCCGTTTTTGACCTGGGTACAAACAGGAGGAGACCGCCGACCGACAACCTGACGTGCTCCGCCAGGACTCCCCCAGTCCCTTTCACCTTCGATGATGCCACTAGCTCGCTCCCGCGAATGCCATTGCAAACGCCGCCCGAAAGAGCAACTGCTCGTATTTGGATTTGCACACAGAGCACAACCCTAATGCTAGAAGCTGCAGCCTGCCCTGTGTGACAGGCTCCCTCCAGTCCTTTGTCCGGGGGGCGAGCCTACCCCACCCCTTCAGCACCTTCCTGACTAGGAATGCACCGGAGTGGTCCGCATAACCCAACGCTTTGTTGAAGAAGGCTATTGCAGATAGCCTCCCTCCAGCGCCAGCTCTACTGACCCCTTCACATCTTAGCTGTGCCAACCATTCTAACACCTGCACCCTCGAAGCCCCCTGTACCTGCACGCCCCTCTGCTGACAGAAAGCTTCCCATCTGTTCCAGTGGCTCACGTAGGCCGACCAAGTCCTTGGTGCCAATGATCCCTTGACTAAGGGAAGGATGCTCGCCCAATCTTCAACAACTGCCAAAGAGAAGATGGGCACATTAGACCCTCTTTCGCCGCCTTGGGTGCTGCTTCCCTAAACTGCCCCCAATTGAATCGAGAGAGTGCGTCAGCAATAACGTTCTGCACTCCCGGGACGTGCTTGGCAGTGAAACAGATGTTGCGCTGCAAGCAGCGCAACACCAGGTGTCTCAAGTAGCAAACCACAGCCGGCAATGCCGCGGACAACCTGTTAATGGCGTACACCACACTCAGGTTATCCGTCCAGAATACCACCGACCTGTTTGCCAACCTTTCGCCCCAAATTTCGACGGCCACCACAATTTGAAATAGCTCTAGCAGTGTCAAATTATTTGTGCAACCTGCCTCCACCCAGTCCCGTGGCCATGGAGCAGCGCTCCATTCACCATTAAGGTATTCCCATACCCAGAGCCACCGGCTGCATCTGTAAAAAGGTGCAGCACCTGGTTCGATACCGAAGGGTGCCTCCATAGGCACACCCCTTTAAAATGCTCTAGAAAGCTGTCCCAGACCGCCAGGTCCTCCTTCACGTCAGCCGTGACGCGTACCCATTTTACCTGACCCAGCTGGCCTTTCAGTTGACCCTCCAAGCGGCGGTTAAAGACCCTTCCCATAAGAATGACCCTTCCTGCAAAATTCAGAAGGCCCAGTAATGACTGCACCTCCCTGATGGGCACTCGGTCCAGTCTCCTGGCTGCCCGCACCAAAGATAGCATGCGTGTTACCTTATCCTGCGGTAACCTGCACATTGCCTGCACCATGTCTATTTCTATCCCTAGAAATGTAAGGCACATGCAAGGACCCTGCGTTTTATCATCCGCAAGCGGCACCCCGAATCGCGCCATCATATCCTTCATAACCTCCATGAGCTGTTCGCAGTCCACGCAACCAGCTCTTCCTACCAATAGAAAATCATCTAGATAGTGGGCCACCGCTCCCCCGCCGGAAGCCTTCTGTACCACCCAATGGAGGAATGAGCTAAAGCATTTGAACAGCGCACAGGACAGTGAGCAACCCATTGGTAAGCACCTGTCCACATAGTATGACCCTTCAAATTTCATTCCCATTAGCCTGAAGGCTGAGGGGTGTAATGGCAATAGCCGGGAAAGCGGACTCTATGTCCAGCTTTGCTAACAGTGCGCCTGGCTCGCATGCCCTAACTATATCCAGCACCTTATCAAACGACTGATAATGCACCGAGCTCAGTTCCGGGTCAATAGCGTCGTTAACCAACCCCCCTTTTGGAAAGGACAAGTGATGTATCAGCCTGAACTTTCCTGCCTCTTTCTTGGGCACGACCCCCAGCGGAGAGATCACTAGATCCTCCATTGGGCAAACCGCGAATGGACCAGACACCCTGCCCAGTGCCACCTCCTTAGCCAACTTCTCCCTGACCACGTGCGGGAATTCGTACGCCGTTTTCAAGTTCTTATGCACCGATGCACCCACTACCCTCCCCGTCACAGGGATACGAAAATCCCCCTCCAAACCCGACCGGAGCAGCTCCACTGCCACCCGGTCAGGGTAGTTCGCCAGCCATATTAGCATGGCCGGCAACTTAAGCGGGGTTGGTGCCCTTGACCGCAACGGGGCTTGGGAGCAGTCTTGATCTGGCCCTGCTCCTTTCTTCTCCCGCACTCGGCTCCCGGATGGGGCCCCCCACAGAATTTGCAGATGTGTCGAAAGGAGCAACTGCTCCCCCTGTCACACTGCTTATCCTGGAATTTCCAGCATTCCCTACCTCGCCTACCCAGCCGCGTACCTAAATGCGGTTGGCCCTGGCGCGCCATCACAGGGGAGGGGGCACCCCCCTCCAACCCAATTTGGACCACAAATGCATGTCTTGTTTGCCAAAATGCAGCAAGGGGTTACCCACCATTTTTCTTCTAAAGGCCATGTTGTATTCACACCATGCACCCTCCTTAAACCTCATCTGGATATCCTCAATGGTATCCTGATACTAAAACAGGTTATGGTCCTGCAAGGGCTACCTGTCCATGTAGCGCACGGCGAAGACCCGGAAGCATTTCAGCCATTCCTTGTAGCTCTCCGGCCTGCGCACCTTCTTTGGCCATGAACTGTCCAGGGCCCTTTCTTTTGCCCTAAAGGCATCCAGGGAGAGGTCGAACACGTTCACGTATTTACCTTCCTGAATCTTCTTCACGACCTTCATCTTAAGATGGCCATAAAGGGAGTGGACTAGGCAGGGGTAAGTGTCCCCTTGCGCCGCAACCTTACGCGGCACCGGGCCCGTCGGGGCCATACTACCCCCCGGCCCCAGCACCCCCGGAACCTCCATTGCCTGCCCTTTACTGCCAGCCCTATCCTTTGCCTGAGCCGCTGCCATTTTCTTTATCCACCTGAACATTCTACGCTGTCCTTTACCCACTAACCCAAGGTCCTCCCCACTCTGTTAACCTGACTCACTCGTGGATGACCCCGTGTCAGTGTGCACTTCTGATAACCTCTTCCTGGGCAGACCCCTCCTGGGCGTTCTCACTGAACGCAGGATGAGCATTGGCTTTGTTAACCTCACGCAGCGCAGCCTCTACTACTCTCCTAATAGTGTCTTCACACACACCCCTCTGCATCTACACACTGTCCTGCTCCCTTTTACTCCTTCCATATATCAGCTCCCCTTGTCTCATGCGGTCCCCAGCCACAAAATGACCCCCTTGCACACTGCCATGCGTTATCCCCGCATGTTCCAACCCCCTGTGTGACATTTCATCCCCCATCTGCCTTCCACACCGGTACCCCGGCCTTGCAGAGGGCCCCCTCATGCCACTCACACCTTCTGCTGCTCCTGTGAGGCTTCTACCGTCACCTACTTCCTCAAGTGCGCGAGCATGCGCAATTGTACTTGGCCTCTCATTCATCCCTCTATCTGTGCCACACACTACCACCACCACAGATGATCCAGCTCCCGCCTGCATCACACCACTCATGCCAGGTAAGTGCTCCTGCACACTCGCAGCGCTCCCCCTTGGTGCCCCCTCCGTGACCGGTAGCCTCCCCAAGTTACCTGGGCTGCTCCAGTCGCGTGGGGCCTTCCTCCCTGCTCTGCTCCACCTCCCAAGATGGCGGCCGCGATCCTCCTCCCCCTCTGATGTACTTGTTGAGGAGATCTCGCGCAAGCCGCTATCAGAGGGAGGCCCTACCGCTGCGCACTCTGCTCCAGGCCTGATAGGCCCTGCGTCCACGGGCCCACCACCGGCCGCACCGGCAGCAACCTGGCCCTGCGCCTGGCCTAAAGGGGCCATGACAGTAGCAAGGGACTGTGCAAGGGCCAGGACTGCCGCCATGGCCGCCAGCGGTAAGGCCGCAAATGGACCTAACGGGTTCTCTCCCCCACTACCTGTTAGCTGCCCCATAGCGCCCACACCTCCCTGCCGGCATTCTGGGCCAGCACTGAGACCGGCCTGCTCAATAGTACTGGGCAATGTCTGCCCCTGAGGCTGCTGCACTACAGTTGGGCCTACACCTATCCCCCTGCAACCCTGGGCCTGTGTGCTGGGGCCAGCCTCCCCACTCCTACCCCCTTTTCTACCCTTTCCCCTATTAAATCTTATGGTGGGTGGTGTTTTTTGGGGTGTGGGGGGTACCAAGTCCTCAGACTCAGGCTCCTCTCTCTGTCTTGCAGGTTCCTTCTTCCTGGCAGCCATATCAACCACTTCCCTGTATCTTTTGGGTGGCAAAGACTTCCTCCTGGCTCTATCCATCTTCCAATCTTCAAAGGGATCACAGCAAAACCTTCTCCTTGAAGTCTGGAAACCGAAAGAGGCTGAACACACTTCTGCAGGACCCTATAAATGTAAGCACAAACACTGCCTCCCAACCTGCAATATTGTAACAAAACACATTCTACATTCTCCAGACTTCAAGTTGGTAATCCCTTACACTATCATACTGAGCAGATTCTGAGAATTAAAAGCCCCACATTCTTACCTCTTGCTGCAAATATCCAAAGTGCTGCTGTATAGGGTGAACAAGTTTTGAAGGCCAATTCCTGTGCTTAGCGCTATACTGCTCCGGCTACAGTGGCTCTGTAATAGCACTGCAGGGCTCAGTCTGTGCTGCAATGGTGTAAGGAGCGCTGTCTACTGCAGAAAAGAGCAACGTCAAGTGGCACACGTTTCCTATATTCTCTGAAAAAGCCCAATCTGTAGCATGCACTTTACTGAAAGAAAAATCAAAGTCTAGCATGCACTTTACTGCTCACGGCTTTAACAGAGAGGGGTTAAAGAGTAATAGCCAGCACTAGGCCTGACACCCTGCCAGTCACTCACTGCACGCCTGGGTTCATGTCAGATCCTTCCTTTTTTCTCTGCTCACTGCCCCTTTAATGAAATTACATGCCTATTTAAGACACACCTTTGCCTCTCTTCTATGCTGGATTATCTGCAATTCTCACCCAAGTGTGTGTGAAACTGAGCCAATCCGGCTCCTCCTATTTTCCCCAGCATCTCAGAGCGGCACTCTCGCTCTCGCTACTGACCGCAGCTTCTACTTTCAGCTCGTCTCAGACCAGTATCGGCTGCTTACCGCTGACGTCATCAGCTACCGCCTGGAGGCATACTCACACAGCTCCACGCTGCAAGCCTCAACCTTCCGCGGCCCCACATTTAACTTTGCACACCTCTGTTTTCAGGACTGATTAACAGGTCGTATATTTACCAATACTTCTACTTGTTACCTTATATTTACATTCGCTACAGTAACTACTTTGAACAATATCTCACTGAATATCTGGACAGTATTGTTGCATGAACCTGAACTTTAATCCTGCCTAATTAGTTTACTGCTGACTACAGTGTTTGCAGGATCAAACTATTTAGCTGGCAAATATTAATTACAGATAGGTTAACTTAGCAAAAGTCTTATTCTGTTAACCAACCTGTTACACTATACATATTTTTTGTCATTCTCCATAGTAATTGCTATAAGAAATCCTGTATGTTTCACTCACTATAGTGAACAGTCAAACAAGAAATAAAATTATAACAGTATAATCCAGCCTCTAAATACAGGTATAGCACCATGGATATGACAGAAATTGCAAACCAAATTGCCACTTTAACTCAACGTATGGATTCTGTAAATTTAACTCTCAGAGAAGTGCAAACTGAAAATCAGGTGCTCAAAGATTGCCTTAGAGATATGTATACTGCTAAAACTGCACATTCAGAAGCACTTCCAGAACCACAGGTGTCTTTTCCTGACAAGTTCCGTGGTAATAGAGTAATGTTTAAGGAATTTAGAAATGCTTGTCTTTTGATGTTCGAACTAAAACCCAGAACTTATAGCACTGATAGAATTAAGGTGTTGACGACTATCTCTTATTTAAGGGGTGAACCCCGTGTTTGGGCGGATAGTTTGTTTGAAAATCAGAATCCCATTCTAAACTCTATACAGGATTTCCTAAAGGCTTTATCCTCACTATACGAAGATCCTTTTAAACAGGAATCAGCCGAATCCTCTCTCAGGGCCTTGAGACAGGGCAGACAACCTGTAGAAAATTATATATCACAATTTAAAATCTATGCAATCGAATCAAAGTGGAATGAGCCCTCGCTCAGACACCAGTTCAGGATTGGGCTCTCAGAAGACATCAAAGATGAGCTCTCCCGTACTGGTGTACCAGAGCATTTGGAGGATCTCTTCACACATTGCACTACAATTGATAGGCGTATAAGGGAACGTAAACAAGAGAGGGCAAACACTCCAACTTCATACAAACGACAGAGTACTCCACCAGTACCCTCTAGGGATAATGAGACTCCAATGGATATTGGATTCATCAGAGGTCCCCTATCACCTGAGGAGAAAGGCAGAAGACGCACTCATTGCGCACTGCCAAAGTCTTCACAAAATTGGACCTCAGGGGTGCTTACAATCTTATAAGAATGAGAGCTGGAGATGAATGGTTAACAGCTTTCAGAACTCGTTATGGTCTGTATGAGTATACCGTTATGCCTTTCGGGTTATGTAACGCTCCAGCTACATTCCAATGTTTCATAAATGACATTTTTAAAGACATCTTGGACACCTTCATAGTAGTTTATCTTGACGACATCTTGATCTATTCTGATACTATACAACAACATGTGACCCACGTGAGAACAGTATTAGCAAGACTTCGTCAACATAAGTTATACGCTAAATTAGAAAAGTGTGAATTTCATTGCAGTCAAGTCACTTTCTTGGGCTACATTATCTCGAACACTGGAATTAAGATGGATGACTCTAAGATCCATGCTATCACTCAGTGGCCTACCCCAAAAAATCGCAAACAAGTACAAAGATTCCTTGGTTTTGCGAATTTCTATCGAAAGTTCATTCGTAATTTCGCCCAGACTGCTAAACCACTTACTGATTTAACTAAACACACAAATACTTTTAACTGGACATCTGACTGTCAGAGAGTCTTCCAACAGTTGAAAACTGACTTCACCACGGCACCTATTCTTAACTTCCCTGACCCAGATTTACAGTTTATTGTAGAGGTTGATGCGTCGGATTATGCTCTGGGGGCAGTGTTGTCACAGAAACAATCCCTTACTGATGTGATGCATGCTGTCGCCTACCTTTCCAGGCTCATGCTACCAGCTGAACAAAATTACCCCATAGGGGAAAAGGAATTGCTGGCCATCAAAACTGCATTTGAGCAATGGCGACATCTCTTAGAGGGAGCTTTACACCCCATTATCGTTATTACAGATCACAAAAATCTACAATATTTACAACAAAGTAGGACTCTCTCCTCCAGACAACTTCGCTGGAATCTCTATTTCTCACGTTTTAATTATCTCATCACCTACAGACCTGGTAGTCGAAACGGCAAAGCTGACGCTCTCTCCCGCAGAGACACTAGACCGCTTAATGTGGAAACCCCATCTACAGTTATACCCTCATCAAACTTCTTAGGACTACTCATCCATAACGATCCTCAGTTTCAGAAGGATCAAAATCAGGATTCCACAAAACCAACTCATCTTCTGCAAAGAAATCCAGATGGTTTATATTTCCATGGTAAACATCTATACATACCACCTCAGTATAGAATTTCTCTTTTACGCACCCATCATGATTCCCCACTCACGGGACATTTGGGCATACAAAAAACTCTAGAGCTACTTCAGCGTAATTACTGGTGGCCATCTATGCTTTCCTCCGTAGAAGACTATATTTCCAAATGTGGCATTTGTGTCACCTGTAAACCATCACATCAATCTCCGATGGAACTTCTACAACCATATCCAGTTCCAGATACCCCTTGGACTCATCTAGCAATGGATTTTATTGTCGATCTACCAAAATCTTCATCCTACACCTCCATTTTTGTAGTAGTTGATAACAAAAATGGCACATTTCATACCAGCTATAGGAGTACCCACTGCACAACAAACTTGCGACATGTTTATTAGGAATGTCGTTAGATTACATGGGTTGCCTATGGTACTCCTTTCGGACAGAGGATCACAATTCACCTCTCGTTTTTGGAGACATTTATGTAATACTCTACAAGTTACTCAAAAGCTCACAACTTCATATCATCCACAAATGAATGGACAGGCAGAGCGCACCAATCAGTGGTTGGAGCAGTACCTCCGCTGTTTTTGCTCCAACCAACAGGATCAATGGGCTGACCATCTCGCTCTGGCAGAATTCGCCTACAACAACGCTAAGAATTCCTCAACTGGCTTTAGCCCTTTCTTTCTCAACCATGGACTCCATCCCAGAATCAGCTTCCTCCCTTATGCACCATCTCCCTGTCCTAAAGTCGACACTCTGAATGACATCTCCAGACCTTGTCTGTTGCTCGAGACAACATAAAACATGCACAAGCCTCCCATAAACGTTATTATGACTTGCGGCATAAGCCTCAACCTGTCTACCAGGTTGGACAACTAGTCTGGTTGTCATCTAAGAATTTGCGCTTACATACACCCTCCAAGAAAATGAGTAAGCTATTTATAGGACCTTTTCCTATTATTGCCGTTAGGAATCCAGCTACTGTCACTTTACAACTACCTGACTCGTATAAGATACACCCGACTTTCCACGTCTCCTTGGTTAAACCCTGTCTTTCCGACAGATTTACCGTGGATTCTGTTACCCATGTTCTTTCCCGGGATTTGGAATATGAGATAGAGGCTATTCTTGACTCCAGGTGGCGAAGGGGTGTTTTGGAATATCTAGTACAATGGAAAGGGTATGATCATTCTGAAGATTCATGGGAACCTGCTAGTTCAGTTTCGGCCCCCAGGTGTGTTTCGCTTTTCCACCGCAGAAATCCAGAAAGACCTTGTCCTTAGAACCCTCGCTGTGGGTGTTCTTGGGGGGGGGATATGTCAGATCCTTCCTTTTTTCTCTGCTCACTGCCCCTTTAATGAAATTACCTGCCTATTTAAGACACACCTTTGCCTCTCTTCTATGCTGGATTATCTGCAATTCTCACCCAAGTGTGTGTGAAACTGAGCCAATCCGGCTCCTCCTATTTTCCCCAGCATCTCAGAGTGGCACTCTCGCTCTCGCTACTGACCGCAGCTTCTACTTTCAGCTCGTCTCAGACCAGTATCAGCTGCTTACCGCTGACGTCATCAGCTACCGCCTGGAGGCATACTCACACAGCTCCACGCTGCAAGCCGCAACCTTCCGCGGCCCCACATTTAACTTTGCACACCTCTGTTTTCAGGACTGATTAACAGGTCGTATATTTACCAATACTTCTACTTGTTACCTTATATTTACATTCGCTACAGTAACTACTTTGAACAATATCTCACTGAATATCTGGACAGTATTGTTGCATGAACCTGAACTTTAATCCTGCCTAATTAGTTTACTGCTGACTACAGTGTTTGCAGGATCAAACTATTTAGCTGGCAAATATTAATTACAGATAGGTTAACTTAGCAAAAGTCTTATTCTGTTAACCAACCTGTTACACTATACATATTTTTTGTCATTCTCCATAGTAATTGCTATAAGAAATCCTGTATGTTTCACTCACTATAGTGAACAGTCAAACAAGAAATAAAATTATATCAGTATAATCCAGCCTCTAAATACAGGTATAGCACCATGGATATGACAGAAATTGCAAACCAAATTGCCACTTTAACTCAACGTATGGATTCTGTAAATTTAACTCTCAGAGAAGTGCAAACTCAAAATCAGGTGCTCAAAGATTGCCTTAGAGATATGTATACTGCTAAAACTGCACATTCAGAAGCACTTCCAGAACCACAGGTGTCTTTTCCTGACAAGTTCAGTGGTAATAGAGCAATGTTTAAGGAATTTAGAAATGCTTGTCTTTTGATGTTCGAACTAAAACCCAGAACTTATAGCACTGATAGAATTAAGGTGTTGACGACGATCTCTTATTTAAGGGGTGAACCCCGTGTTTGGGCGGATAGTTTGTTTGAAAATCAGAATCCCATTCTAAACTCTATACAGGATTTCCTAAAGGCTTTATCCTCACTATACGAAGATCCTTTTAAACAGGAATCAGCCGAATCCTCTCTCAGGGCCTTGAGACAGGGCAGACAACCTGTAGAAAATTATATATCACAATTTAAAATCTATGCAATCGAATCAAAGTGGAATGAGCCCTCGCTCAGACACCAGTTCAGGATTGGGCTCTCAGAAGACATCAAAGATGAGCTCTCCCGTACTGGTGTACCAGAGCATTTGGAGGATCTCTTCACAAATTGCACTACAATTGATAGGCGTATAAGGGAACGTAAACAAGAGAGGGCAAACACTCCAACTTCATACAAACGACAGAGTACTCCACCAGTACCCTCTAGGGATAATGAGACTCCAATGGATATTGGATTCATCAGAGGTCCCCTATCACCTGAGGAGAAAGGCAGAAGACGCACTCATTGCGCACTGCCAAAGTCTTCACAAAATTGGACCTCAGGGGTGCTTACAATCTTATAAGAATGAGAGCTGGAGATGAATGGTTAACAGCTTTCAGAACTCGTTATGGTCTGTATGAGTATACCGTTATGCCTTTCGGGTTATGTAACGCTCCAGCTACATTCCAATGTTTCATAAATGACATTTTTAAAGACATCTTGGACACCTTCATAGTAGTTTATCTTGACGACAACTTGATCTATTCTGATACTATACAACAACATGTGACCCACGTGAGAACAGTATTAGCAAGACTTCGTCAACATAAGTTATACGCTAAATTAGAAAAGTGTGAATTTCATTGCAGTCAAGTCACTTTCTTGGGCTACATTATCTCGAACACTGGAATTAAGATGGATGACTCTAAGATCCATGCTATCACTCAGTGGCCTACCCCAAAAAATCGCAAACAAGTACAAAGATTCCTTGGTTTTGCGAATTTCTATCGAAAGTTCATTCGTAATTTCGCCCAGACTGCTAAACCACTTACTGATTTAACTAAACACACAAATACTTTTAACTGGACATCTGACTGTCAGAGAGTCTTCCAACAGTTGAAAACTGACTTCACCACGGCACCTATTCTTAACTTCCCTGACCCAGATTTACAGTTTATTGTAGAGGTTGATGCGTCGGATTATGCTCTGGGGGCAGTGTTGTCACAGAAACAATCCCTTACTGATGTGATGCATGCTGTCGCCTACCTTTCCAGGCTCATGCTACCAGCTGAACAAAATTACCCCATAGGGGAAAAGGAATTGCTGGCCATCAAAACTGCATTTGAGCAATGGCGACATCTCTTAGAGGGAGCTTTACACCCCATTATCGTTATTACAGATCACAAAAATCTACAATATTTACAACAAAGTAGGACTCTCTCCTCCAGACAACTTCGCTGGAATCTCTATTTCTCACGTTTTAATTATCTCATCACCTACAGACCTGGTAGTCGAAACGGCAAAGCTGACGCTCTCTCCCGCAGAGACACTAGACCGCTTAATGTGGAAACCCCATCTACAGTTATACCCTCATCAAACTTCTTAGGACTACTCATCCATAACGATCCTCAGTTTCAGAAGGATCAAAATCAGGATTCCACAAAACCAACTCATCTTCTGCAAAGAAATCCAGATGGTTTATATTTCCATGGTAAACATCTATACATACCACCTCAGTATAGAATTTCTCTTTTACGCACCCATCATGATTCCCCACTCACGGGACATTTGGGCATACAAAAAACTCTAGAGCTACTTCAGCGTAATTACTGGTGGCCATCTATGCTTTCCTCCGTAGAAGACTATATTTCCAAATGTGGCATTTGTGTCACCTGTAAACCATCACATCAATCTCCGATGGAACTTCTACAACCATATCCAGTTCCAGATACCCCTTGGACTCATCTAGAAATGGATTTTATTGTCGATCTACCAAAATCTTCATCCTACACCTCCATTTTTGTAGTAGTTGATTTGCTAACAAAAATGGCACATTTCATACCAGCTATAGGAGTACCCACTGCACAACAAACTTGCGACATGTTTATTAGGAATGTCGTTAGATTACATGGGTTGCCTATGGTACTCCTTTCGGACAGAGGATCACAATTCACCTCTCGTTTTTGGAGACATTTATGTAATACTCTACAAGTTACTCAAAAGCTCACAACTTCATATCATCCACAAACGAATGGACAGGCAGAGCGCACCAATCAGTGGTTGGAGCAGTACCTCCGCTGTTTTTGCTCCAACCAACAGGATCAATGGGCTGACCATCTCGCTCTGGCAGAATTCGCCTACAACAACGCTAAGAATTCCTCAACTGGCTTTAGCCCTTTCTTTCTCAACCATGGACTCCATCCCAGAATCAGCTTCCTCCCTTATGCACCATCTCCCTGTCCTAAAGTCGACACTCTGAATGACATCTCCCAGACCTTGTCTGTTGCTCGAGACAACATAAAACATGCACAAGCCTCCCATAAACGTTATTATGACTTGCGGCATAAGCCTCAACCTGTCTACCAGGTTGGACAACTAGTCTGGTTGTCATCTAAGAATTTGCGCTTACATACACCCTCCAAGAAAATGAGTAAGCTATTTATAGGACCTTTTCCTATTATTGCCGTTAGGAATCCAGCTACTGTCACTTTACAACTACCTGACTCGTATAAGATACACCCGACTTTCCACGTCTCCTTGGTTAAACCCTGTCTTTCCGACAGATTTACCGTGGATTCTGTTACCCATGTTCTTTCCCAGGATTTGGAATATGAGATAGAGGCTATTCTTGACTCCAGGTGGCGAAGGGGTGTTTTGGAATATCTAGTACAATGGAAAGGGTATGATCATTCTGAAGATTCATGGGAACCTGCTAGTTCAGTTTCGGCCCCCAGGTGTGTTTCGCTTTTCCACCGCAGAAATCCAGAAAGACCTTGTCCTTAGAACCCTCGCTGTGGGTGTTCTTGGGGGGGGGGATATGTCAGATCCTTCCTTTTTTCTCTGCTCACTGCCCCTTTAATGAAATTACCTGCCTATTTAAGACACACCTTTGCCTCTCTTCTATGCTGGATTATCTGCAATTCTCACCCAAGTGTGTGTGAAACTGAGCCAATCCGGCTCCTCCTATTTTCCCCAGCATCTCAGAGTGGCACTCTCGCTCTCGCTACTGACCGCAGCTTCTACTTTCAGCTCGTCTCAGACCAGTATCAGCTGCTTGCCGCTGACGTCATCAGCTACCGCCTGGAGGCATACTCACACAGCTCCACGCTGCAAGCCGCAACCTTCCGCGGCCCCACATTTAACTTTGCACACCTCTGTTTTCAGGACTGATTAACAGGTCGTATATTTACCAATACTTCTACTTGTTACCTTATATTTACATTCGCTACAGTAACTACTTTGAACAATATCTCACTGAATATCTGGACAGTATTGTTGCATGAACCTGAACTTTAATCCTGCCTAATTAGTTTACTGCTGACTACAGTGTTTGCAGGATCAAACTATTTAGCTGGCAAATATTAATTACAGATAGGTTAACTTAGCAAAAGTCTTATTCTGTTAACCAACCTGTTACACTATACATATTTTTTGTCATTCTCCATAGTAATTGCTATAAGAAATCCTGTATGTTTCACTCACTATAGTGAACAGTCAAACAAGAAATAAAATTATATCAGTATAATCCAGCCTCTAAATACAGGTATAGCACCATGGATATGACAGAAATTGCAAACCAAATTGCCACTTTAACTCAACGTATGGATTCTGTAAATTTAACTCTCAGAGAAGTGCAAACTGAAAATCAGGTGCTCAAAGATTGCCTTAGAGATATGTATACTGCTAAAACTGCACATTCAGAAGCACTTCC
This sequence comes from Bombina bombina, assembly GCF_027579735.1. NCBI lineage: Eukaryota > Metazoa > Chordata > Amphibia > Anura > Bombinatoridae > Bombina > Bombina bombina. Next base: position 611,052,921 of record NC_069505.1, on the reverse strand, counting down.
AGAACCACAGGTGTCTTTTCCTGACAAGTTCAGTGGTAATAGAGCAATGTTTAAGGAATTTAGAAATGCTTGTCTTTTGATGTTCGAACTAAAACCCAGAACTTATAGCACTGATAGAATTAAGGTGTTGACGACTATCTCTGATTTAAGGGGTGAACCCCGTGTTTGGGCGGATAGTTTGTTTGAAAATCAGAATCCCATTCTAAACTCTATACAGGATTTCCTAAAGGCTTTATCCTCACTATACGAAGATCCTTTTAAACAGGAATCAGCCGAATCCTCTCTAAGGGCCTTGAGACAGGGCAGACAACCTGTAGAAAATTATATATCACAATTTAAAATCTATGCAATCGAATCAAAGTGGAATGAGCCCTCGCTCAGACACCAGTTCAGGATTGGGCTCTCAGAAGACATCAAAGATGAGCTCTCCCGTACTGGTGTACCAGAGCATTTGGAGGATCTCTTCACACATTGCACTACAATTGATAGGCGTATAAGGGAACGTAAACAAGAGAGGGCAAACACTCCAACTTCATACAAACGACAGAGTACTCCACCAGTACCCTCTAGGGATAATGAGACTCCAATGGATATTGGATTCATCAGAGGTCCCCTATCACCTGAGGAGAAAGGCAGAAGACGCACTCATTGCGCACTGCCAAAGTATTCACAAAATTGGACCTCAGGGGTGCTTACAATCTTATAAGAATGAGAGCTGGAGATGAATGGTTAACAGCTTTCAGAACTCGTTATGGTCTGTATGAGTATACCGTTATGCCTTTCGGGTTATGTAACGCTCCAGCTACATTCCAATGTTTCATAAATGACATTTTTAAAGACATCTTGGACACCTTCATAGTAGTTTATCTTGACGACATCTTGATCTATTCTGATACTATACAACAACATGTGACCCACGTGAGAACAGTATTAGCAAGACTTCGTCAACATAAGTTATACGCTAAATTAGAAAAGTGTGAATTTCATTGCAGTCAAGTCACTTTCTTGGGCTACATTATCTCGAACACTGGAATTAAGATGGATGACTCTAAGATCCATGCTATCACTCAGTGGCCTACCCCAAAAAATCGCAAACAAGTACAAAGATTCCTTGGTTTTGTGAATTTCTATCGAAAGTTCATTCGTAATTTCGCCCAGACTGCTAAACCACTTACTGATTTAACTAAACACACAAATACTTTTAACTGGACATCTGACTGTCAGAGAGTCTTCCAACAGTTGAAAACTGACTTCACCACGGCACCTATTCTTAACTTCCCTGACCCAGATTTACAGTTTATTGTAGAGGTTGATGCATCGGATTATGCTCTGGGGGCAGTGTTGTCACAGAAACAATCCCTTACTGATGTGATGCATGCTGTCGCCTACCTTTCCAGGCTCATGCTACCAGCTGAACAAAATTACCCCATAGGGGAAAAGGAATTGCTGGCCATCAAAACTGCATTTGAGCAATGGCGACATCTCTTAGAGGGAGCTTTACACCCCATTATCGTTATTACAGATCACAAAAATCTACAATATTTACAACAAAGTAGGACTCTCTCCTCCAGACAACTTCGCTGGAATCTCTATTTCTCACGTTTTAATTATCTCATCACCTACAGACCTGGTAGTCGAAACGGCAAAGCTGACGCTCTCTCCCGCAGAGACACTAGACCGCTTAATGTGGAAACCCCATCTACAGTTATACCCTCATCAAACTTCTTAGGACTACTCATCCATAACGATCCTCAGTTTCAGAAGGATCAAAATCAGGATTCCACAAAACCAACTCATCTTCTGCAAAGAAATCCAGATGGTTTATATTTCCATGGTAAACATCTATACATACCACCTCAGTATAGAATTTCTCTTTTACGCACCCATCATGATTCCCCACTCACGGGACATTTGGGCATACAAAAAACTCTAGAGCTACTTCAGCGTAATTACTGGTGGCCATCTATGCTTTCCTCCGTAGAAGACTGTATTTCCAAATGTGGCATTTGTGTCACCTGTAAACCATCACATCAATCTCCGATGGAACTTCTACAACCATATCCAGTTCCAGATACCCCTTGGACTCATCTAGCAATGGATTTTATTGTCGATCTACCAAAATCTTCATCCTACACCTCCATTTTTGTAGTAGTTGATTTGCTAACAAAAATGGCACATTTCATACCAGCTATAGGAGTACCCACTGCACAACAAACTTGCGACATGTTTATTAGGAATGTCGTTAGATTACATGGGTTGCCTATGGTACTCCTTTCGGACAGAGGATCACAATTCACCTCTCGTTTTTGGAGACATTTATGTAATACTCTACAAGTTACTCAAAAGCTCACAACTTCATATCATCCACAAACGAATGGACAGGCAGAGCGCACCAATCAGTGGTTGGAGCAGTACCTCCGCTGTTTTTGCTCCAACCAACAGGATCAATGGGCTGACCATCTCGCTCTGGCAGAATTCGCCTACAACAACGCTAAGAATTCCTCAACTGGCTTTAGCCCTTTCTTTCTCAACCATGGACTCCATCCCAGAATCAGCTTCCTCCCTTATGCACCATCTCCCTGTCCTAAAGTCGACACTCTGAATGACATCTCCCAGACCTTGTCTGTTGCTCGAGACAACATAAAACATGCACAAGCCTCCCATAAACGTTATTATGACTTGCGGCATAAGCCTCAACCTGTCTACCAGGTTGGACAACTAGTCTGGTTGTCATCTAAGAATTTGTACTTACATACACCCTCCAAGAAAATGAGTAAGCTATTTATAGGACCTTTTCCTATTATTGCCGTTAGGAATCCAGCTACTGTCACTTTACAACTACCTGACTCGTATAAGATACACCCGACTTTCCACGTCTCCTTGGTTAAACCCTGTCTTTCCGACAGATTTACCGTGGATTCTGTTACCCATGTTCTTTCCCAGGATTTGGAATATGAGATAGAGGCTATTCTTGACTCCAGGTGGCGAAGGGGTGTTTTGGAATATCTAGTACAATGGCCTCTCTTCTATGCTGGATTATCTGCAATTCTCACCCAAGTGTGTGTGAAACTGAGCCAATCCGGCTCCTCCTATTTTCCCCAGCATCTCAGAGTGGCACTCTCGCTCTCGCTACTGACCGCAGCTTCTACTTTCAGCTCGTCTCAGACCAGTATCAGCTGCTTGCCGCTGACGTCATCAGCTACCGCCTGGAGGCATACTCACACAGCTCCACGCTGCAAGCCGCAACCTTCCGCGGCCCCACATTTAACTTTGCACACCTCTGTTTTCAGGACTGATTAACAGGTCGTATATTTACCAATACTTCTACTTGTTACCTTATATTTACATTCGCTACAGTAACTACTTTGAACAATATCTCACTGAATATCTGGACAGTATTGTTGCATGAACCTGAACTTTAATCCTGCCTAATTAGTTTACTGCTGACTACAGTGTTTGCAGGATCAAACTATTTAGCTGGCAAATATTAATTACAGATAGGTTAACTTAGCAAAAGTCTTATTCTGTTAACCAACCTGTTACACTATACATATTTTTTGTCATTCTCCATAGTAATTGCTATAAGAAATCCTGTATGTTTCACTCACTATAGTGAACAGTCAAACAAGAAATAAAATTATAACAGTTCAACACCAAGGCGCTTGTCATTTCTGCTTCCTACTGCAAGCTCTTTCCAATGCCTTCTTCCCATTGGTGTATACTTACCGTAGCTCTGTCTTCCTATTGGTCAGCACTTTTACCATACCTCTCAAAATTTTGGAGGAACACTTTTCTCCCATTTACCCAAGTTCTGCTGCTGCGCCCCCCCCCCCCCCCCCACGGGTACTACTATACACACACACATTTATACACACACACATATTTACATACATACATACACATTACTCTGATCGGCCCTTCCCAGTAACCTATATACAGACATATAGCATACCATTCTTCCTCACTCACAAACATAGCCCACTCCTGCTTATAGGAATCTTTCGAAAACCGCACTGAGAGAGAGAACTTAATTAATTTGTGCAAATTATTTCTGATTCTGAATGTAGAAAGGTATTTTTTATCATAAAATTGTGTATATATAATGATAATGGTTTGTGATTTTTATATACAAAACCTAAAACAACAATAGGAATATATAGGCTGATAGTAACTATAAGTAATAGCTCATTGTAATTTAAAAATTAATAAGTAAGGCTTTTTTTTTAATTATTATTATGTGATTAAATACTTTGCATTTGTATGTTTACCAGAGAACACAGAAAATACTTTACTGCATTTATGTGAGGAGCAACTTACTAGCTTTGTTAAAGAAGTTGAAATAATATATATACTGTATAATATATAGGTATATACAAGGGCCCCTATTTATCAAAGGTCTTGCGGACCTGATCCAACAGTGCGGATCAGGTCCCCAAGACCTCGCTAAATGCGGAGAGCAATACACTCTCCGTATTTAACATTGCACCAGCAGCTCTCAAGAGTTGCTGGTGCAACGCCGCCTGCTGACTCACGGCCAACCGGTGCCAGCAGGGAGGTGTCAATCAACCCGATCGTACTCGATTGGGTTGAATTCCGGAGGACAGGTTATGGAGGCGGACAGGTTATGGAGCAGCAGTCTTTAGACCGCTGCTTCATAACTGGTGTTTCTGGCGAGCCTGCAGGCTCGCCAGAAACACAGGGCCTCAAGTTCTATCTGGAGCTTGATAGATAAGCCCCTATATGTATTGAAGAAAAAATTGCAGTATCCCTCAAAATCCACAAACATCAATTATACTTATCTACACTTTTTTACCCACTCACCCATATTAATTATTAACCATAAACATATGTAGTGGGAGGGTACCTTATATTTTTAATATATATTTTAATATTCCAATTTCCTTTTAACTTATGATCTTTTAACTTATGTTTAGTAAAAGTTAAGTTTAATTTGTACAATTTCCTGTAATTACCAGTGTGTAAGTAGATAATCAGAAATAATAAGGGAAGTCTGCCTTAAAAAGAAGTCTAAAAGTGAAAAAATAAGTCATTGTGAACCTCATTTGCATATCTTACCCAGAATTCTTTGCTGCATTGGTAACAATGTATTCAGAGAGTTTCTGTGGAAAAAGCAAGTCTTGACTTGTCTAGATTTGTAAATGCCACAATGAATTATTTTGTGCTTAGTGGAGGATTTTAAACTCACTTTTCACCTCCCCATAATTTTAATTTGTTGTATGTATGTATAGGTTGTATGTATGTATGTATGTATGTATGTATGTATGTATGAGCATAAATGAGTACATCCCTTTTGAAAAGTAAGATTTGAATCAATATCTCAATGAACACAAGAGCAATTTCCGGAATTTGACTGGGTTTTATAGAACATTTTTTTAGATTGTTACATGAAAGTATGGTTAATAATATAACTTAGATTACAAAATCTTCAGGTTTACTCAAAGTAGGTGATGCTCAAATGGATACACCCCACAACAAAAACTACTACATCAAGTATTTTGTATAAACTCCATGATTTGTAAGGACAGTACCATGTCTTCTATGCATGAAATGAACAAGTTGGCGACATATTGCAACATCTATCTTTTTTCATTCTTTAAGAACTACCTCTTTTGGAGCCTGGATGCTGGATGGAGAGTCATGCTTAACTTGTCTCTTCAGAATTCCCCAGAGGTGTTCGATTGGGTTCAGTTCAGGAGATATACTTGGCCACTGCATCACTTTCACCCTGCTCTTCTTCAGAAATGCAACAGTGGCCTTAGATGTTTGTTTCGGATCATTGTCATGTTGGAAAACAGCACAACGACCAAGGGCATGGAGTGATGGTAGCATCTTCTCTTTCAATATAGAGCAGTACATCTGTGAATTCATGATACCATCAATGAAATGCAGCTCCCTAACACCAGCAGCACTCTTGAAGCCCCACAGAAGGACACTGCCACCACCATGTTTCACTGTAGGCACCATGCATTTTTCATTGTACTCCTCACCTTTGTAACGCCCTAAAGCTCTGAAGCCATCAGTTCCAAAAACATTTATCTTGGTCTCATCACTCCAGAGTACAGAGTCCGAGTAGTCTTCTTCTTTTTCAGCATGTGTCCTGGTAAATTCTAGGCAGGCTTTTTTGTGCATGGGCTTTAGGAGAGGCTTCCTTTGTGGATGACATCCATGCTGCCATTCCTCTGCAGTGTACGCTTTATTGTGTCATGGGAAACAATCACCCCAGTTTGTCTTTGAACTTCTTTTGCTAACTGCAGTGAACCTGCATGACAATTTTCTTCAACCCTTCTAATCAGAAGACGCTCCTGTCGAGGTGTTAACTTCCGTGGACGGCTTTGGTGTCTCTGTGAGATGGTTGCAGTTTCATATTTGTTAAATGTTTATATCAATTTTGCTACAGTATTCTGACTGATAAGTAAAACTTTGCTGATCTTCTTGTAACCTTTCTTGAGTAAAAAAAAATATTTTCTTTCTCAGGCCTTGTGACATTTCACTTTCTTTTTGGTGCCATTCCTGACAGTATGACATAGGAAAGGTTTTTCTTTGGTAAGTAGGAAGGGGTTTTCTTTGGTAAGTAACACCCTTTTATAATAAACTGTCTGCTGGACACCTGTTTAATAATAATAAGACTCACCTGTAGTTGAATTCTTGTTAATTAATAATTAGGAATTTGTTGTCAGACATTTAGCTTTGCTCCTATGACTTTCATTGGGGTGTATTCATTTTTGCAACATGGTCTTGAATGAATTTGTTAGGAAAAATACTTTGTTGTGGGTACAAATTAACAAATCTTGTTTGCAATCTATGGCCCTCATTTGTGGAAGTATTTTGTAGTACAGTGTCCAATAGAATAGGATTTTTTCTACCTTAATTCCGATTGGCTGATAGAATTCTATCATCTTGGATGACATCACTTAAAGGTACTGTCATTTAGTAAGAAGACTCCAGGTGAACAGGATGGTCCGCGTCGGATGTCTTGAAGATGGACACACTCCGCGCCGGATGGATGAAGATAGAAGATGCCGTCTGGATGAAGACTTCTGCCAGTCTGGATGACCTCTTCTGCCTGGCTTGGATGAAGACTTCTGCCCATCTGGAGGATCACTTCTACCCGGTTGGGTGAAGACGTCTCACGGTAGTGTAATCTTCAAGGGTTAGTGTTAGGTTTTTTTAAGGGGGGATTGGGTGGGTTTTAGAGTAGGGTTGGTTGTGTGGGTGGTGGGTTTTAATGTTGGGGGGTTATTTGTACTATTTTACAGGTAAAAGAGCTGATTACTTTGGGGCAATGCCCCGCAAAAGGCCCTTTTAAGGGCTATTTGTAATTTAGTGTAGGGTAGGGTTTTTTTATTTTGGGGGGGCTTTTTTATTTCGTTAGGGGGATTAGAGTAGGTGTAATTAGTTTAAAAATCTTGTAATTATTTTATTATTTTCTGTAATTTAGTGGTTTTTTTCGTACTTTAGATAATTTTATTTAATTGTAATTAATTGTATTTAATTTAGTTAATTTATTTAATTATAGTATAATGTTAGGTGTTAGTGTAACTTAGGTTAGGTTTTATTTTACAGGTAAATTTGTCTTTATTTTAACTAGGTAGTTATTAAATAGTTAATAACTATGTAATAACTATTCTACCTAGTTAAAATAAATACAAAGCTGCCTGTAAAATAAAAATAAACCCTAAGATAGCTACAATGTAACTATTAGTTATATTGTAGCTATCTTAGGGTTTTTTTTATAGGTAAGTATTTAGTTTTAAATAGGAATTATTTAGGTAATTGTAGTGATTTTATTTAGATTTATTGTAATTATATTTAAGTTAGGGGGGTTAGGGTTAGACTTAGGTTTATGGGTTAATACATTTAATATAGTGGCGGCGACGTTGTGGGTGGCAGATTAGGGGTTAATAAATGTAGGTAGGTGTCGGCGATGTTAGGGACGGCAGATTAGGGGTTAATAATATTTAACTATTGTTTGCGATGCGGGAGTGCTGCAGTTTAGGGGTTAATATCTTTATTATAGTGGCGGCGATGTCCGGTTTGGCAGATTAGGGATTAAAATATTTATTTTAGTGTTTGCGGGGGGGCCTCGGTTTAGGGGTTAATAGGTAGTTTATGGGTGTTAGTGTACTTTTTAGCACTTTAGTAAAGAGTTTTATGCTACGGCGTTGTAGTGTAAAACTCTTAACTACTGACTTTAAAATGCGGTACCAGTCTTGACAGGAGAGGGTCTACCGATCACTTTTGGTCAGACTCGTAATACCGGCGCTATGCAAGTCCCATTGAAAATATAGGATACGCAATTGACGTAAGTGGATTTGCAGTATTTCCAAGTCTGGCCAAAAAAGTGAGCGGTACACCTGTAATTTCAAGACTACCGGCGGGCATTAAAAAAAAGCATCGTTAGGACCTCTTAATGCTGCTTTTTAAGGTTAACGCAAGACTCGTAATCTAGCCGACAGTTTTTTAAAGTGGTTGCATTTTGGAATGTAAATACTTTATTTGCCGTACGCACTTCAGATTTTTTTCTGCTGCCTACCCAAAACCCCCCGAAGTTTAACATAGTGTATCACTCTTTGAGGCCTATCTATCAAGCTGTCAACTGTGCTGCATTCGACGGCACCAATACGCTCGTCTAACATTGCCTAACATTGCGGCCGCAGACCTGAATACGATCTCCATATTTATAAAAAAAAGCTGTCAAAAAGCCCCACACCAAGTACGGGGAGATGAGCAGCCGACTAACAGTCATCGATCTCGCTGCTATTCGGCTTATTCTCAACTTTATTTATACCCTGTCACTAAACACTGCCACTATACTAAAATGTTTAACCCCTATCACGCTGCTCCCGGACCCCGCCGCAACTAAATACATGTATTAACCCCTATCCCTCTGCTCCCGGAGCCCACCACAACTCTAATAACGTTATTAACCCCTATCCCTCCGCTCCAGGAGCCCACTGCAACTAAATAAATGTATTAACCCCTAAACCCCTGGCCTCCCACATCACTATCACTTACTAAACCTATTAACCCCTAAACCGCCAGCCCCTCACATCGTCATAAACTAAATTACGCTATTAACCCCTAAACCTAACAACCCACTAACTTTACATTAAATATTACCTCATCCCTATCTTATAATACATTTGAACTTACCTTTAGAATTAAAATAAACTATATTAAACTACTAATTAACCTACCCTAACTATTATACTAAAATTACATTAAACTATATTAACTATTAATTAACCTACCCTAACTATTATACTACAATTACATTAAACTATATTAAACTATTAATAAACCTACCTTATTATACTAAAATTACATTAAACTAACAATTAAATTAACTATATTACAATCAGCCAATAGAAAGTGAGCTCAATCCTATTGGCTGATTGGATCAGCCAATAGGATGAAAGCTCAATCCTATTGGCTGATTTCAACAGCCAATAGGATTTTTTCCACCTTAATTCCTATTGGCTGATAGAATTCTATCAGCCAATTGGAATGTAAGGGACGCCATCTTGGATGACGTCATTTAAAGGGAAACTTCATTCTTCAAAAGACGTTGGAAGAAGCGGATGCTCCGCGCCGGATGTCTTGAAGATGGAGCCGCTCCGCGCTGGATGGATGAAGATAGAAGATGCCGTCTGGATGAAGACTTCTTCCCACTTGGAGGAAGACTTCGGCCTTCTTGGATGAAGACTTCTGCCGGCTTCGCTGAGGACTTCTGCCACATGGAAGAGGATGGATGTCCGTTCTTCGAAAACTGTAAGTGGATCTTCAGGGGTTAGTGTTAGGTTTTTTAAGGGTTTATTGGGTGGTTTTATTTTAAGGTTAGGGACTTTGGGCTGAAAAAGAGCTAAATTACCTTTTTAAGGGCAATGCCCATACAAATGCTCTATTTAAATAAACATCACTAAAATTAGTCAAATGCCTTTACATTGAAGTCAATGGGAACTGTGTGTTCCCAGTAAATATATATATATATATATATATATATATACATATATATATATATATATATATATATATATATTTATATATATATATATATATATATATATATATATATATATATATATATGCTTATATACATATAGATTTATGTTAATATGTGTATATACACAAAGTAACACATAAATATATATGTATATAAGTATATACATATATATTTAACATATGCTGCCCATTGCTTTGCTACTTCCCCCCTGTGCTACGTGACTTCTGATGCCGTGTATGAATGCATCAGAATGAGGCTCCCATAGGAGCCTATGAAAGCTCGCTTTTCTGAGCGCTATGCTTCCCAGCAAAGGGAGCGAAAGGTCCCGTTTGCATTGCTTAAAACTTGTAATACCAGTGCACGATTACAAAGTGTAGCTCAAATATTGCTTTCATCAAAGCGATATTTAGCGCTCCACTTGTAATCTGGCCCTAAGTATTGTATTTAGCACATCCCCTCTGTTTATCTTTGTCCTATAAACTACAATGGGTAAGGTCAGAGGGTGTGATTACATCCATGGTCTCCCCTATAGTGTTATGGTATAGTTTACTATCTATATAATAAATTATGTCTTGGTTGTTGGTGGCCTGGACAATCTAGTTTACTTTTCTCCAAATTAAAGTAGCAGAATGGGGATAGCACAGTTGTGAGCAGATTCTCACTCTATAATTCGTATTATGTGTTTAGATCTTCAATAGCAGAATTTAGTGCCTACAACATTTTTTTCTTGACCTTTATTTTTTATGTTCTTTAGTCCCTATTTTATACTAAACATGGGAAGTTATTCTTTATATTGTCTATATGTAATCTCTAAATATTATGCATACACTTATTTCTTGCTTAATGAACTGGCTAACATACAGTTATGATAGATTTGGTTATATTCCCAATAAGGATCAATCAGTCGTAACATTAGTATTCTAAATTATAGGTAATGTACCCATTCTATGTGACCTGTTTTTTTTATTAGCAGCTCCCCTTCTATTTAAGTTTTCTCAGTGGATACTCTGAATTATTTATACCATTTGAACATATAGTTTTAGGTCCATAAGTGTCCCTTTCTTTTTTGTTTTTTTCTCCCCCTATTTTGCTCCTTTACTTAAAGGGACAGTCTAGCCAAAATAAACTTTCATGATTCAGATAGAGCATGTAATCTTAAACAATTTTCCAATTTACTTTTATCACCAATTTTGCTTTGTTCTCTTGATATTCTTAGTTGAAAGCTTAACCTAGGAGGTTCATATGCTAATTTCTTAGACCTTGAAGCCCACCTCTTTCAGATTGCATTTTAACAGTTTTTCATCACTAGAGGGTGTTAGTTCACATATTTCATATAGATAACACTGTGCTCGTGCACGTGAAGTTATCTGGGAGCTGGCACTGATTGGCTAGACTGCAAGTCTGTCAAAAGAACTGAAAAAAGGGGCAGTTTGCAGAGGCTTAGATACAAGATAATCACAGAGGTTAAAAGTATATTATTATAAATGTGTTAGTTATGCAAAACTGGGAAATGGGTAATAAAGGGATTATCTATCTTTTAAAATGATAAAAATTCTGGTGTAGACTGTCCCTTTAATACCAGTTTATTAGGATGTCTAAAAGTGGCCACTATTTAGCAATTGGGATACTCACTATTTCATTTTTTTCTTACACCTATCTTTATAAATTGAAAAGCATTTTCTAATGTTTTATTTAACCTTTTAAGTTACTTATTCAAAAATGAGGTTCACTATATGAGATCCAAGAGCAGCCTCTTTTATACCTGAGCACCTTCTCTCATTATCATTATTACCTAGGTTTATCAGGTCCAAGAGTGGCCTTTGAGTAATTCAGAAGGTCTACATTTTGGTTGGCATGTTATTTAAATGTTAGCTTGTTAGATCATAGCAGCACTGTGTGTAGTTCCCTAAGTGTGCTAGTTCATAAGTGTAGAGAGATTTATAACAACGGAGTTATTATATATATATATAGTTATTATATATATTATATATATTATATATGGATATTAACAATATAGAACAGCGACTGGTATAAAATTGGAACATAATTGGAACTTTTAATCCTGCTTACACTGCTGTCTCTCCTCTCTCATCAGGTATGTACTTAAGGACTCCATTTTAACCCTGCAACACATATTAGAACTGCATATTTTACCCACCAAACTTTATATCTCTCTGGTATGTGCTTAAGGACTCCATTTTAACCCTGCAACACATATTAGAACTACATATTTCCCCCACCAAACTTTATATCTCTCTGGTATGTGCTTAAGGACTCCATTTTAACCCTGCAACACATATTAGAACTACATATTTCCCCCACCAAACTTTATATCTCTCTGGTATGTGCTTAAGGACTCCATTTTAACCCTGCAACACATATTAGAACTACATATTTCCCCCACCAAACTTTATATCTCTCTGGTATGTGCTTAAGGACTCCATTTTAACCCTGCAACACATATTAGAACTACATATTTCCCCCACCAAACTTTATATATCTCTGGTATGTGCTTAAGGACTCCATTTTAACCCTGCAACACATATTAGAACTGCATATTTTACCCACCAAACTTTATATCTCTCTGGTATGTGCTTAAGGACTCCATTTTAACCCTGCAACACATATTAGAACTACATATTTCCCCCACCAAACTTTATATCTCTCTGGTATGTGCTTAAGGACTCCATTTTAACCCTGCAACACATATTAGAACTACATATTTCCCCCACCAAACTTTATATCTCTCTGGTATGTGCTTAAGGACTCCATTTTAACCCTGCAACACATATTAGAACTACATATTTCCCCCACCAAACTTTATATATCTCTGGTATGTGCTTAAGGACTCCATATTAACCCTGCAACACATATTAGAACTGCATATTTCCCCCACCAAACTTTATATCTCTCTGGTATGTCTGTATTACCTTAAAAAAAAGCTTTCTTTTCTGTGTCTTCCATTTTGATAAGAAAGGTGGTACCATTTGCAATGTTTGTCTAGGCCCTGTTTGATCCAGCTCTAATTTATGACCTATGCTAATTAGGATCATGTGACTGTTATTACCTTTAAATTGAACATCCCCAGCTTGTTAAATCAAGCTTAGCTTGTTAGATCATAGCAGCACTGTGTGTAGTTCCCTAAGTGTGCTAGTTCATAAGTGTAGAGAGAGTTATAACAACAGAGTTATTATATTGACCCCCATTTCTGAGTTTGCCCCAACCTTCTTCCTTCCGCGCTGCTCCTAACTCTGCGATGATGTTCCAAGCCAGGGAGGGGTATTTATCCCCTCCCCTCTTCCTCCACCCCTACAGCGGAGCCTACCATTGCTCCCACAAAGAGGGGGGTCAAACTGCCCTCCACTCCAGACATCGCCCGGGCTGCTCTTGACCCCCCATTTCTGAGTTCGCTCCAACCCACCTTAAATAATGACAAAACCACCAGTTATGGGAAAGAAAAGGCATCAGCTTGTTTATTAACCAATAAACAACAAGTTCAACTTTATATCAACATTATCAACCTTTCATATCTTAACAGTTTCCCCAATGCTTGCTTCTGTTCTCTATAAGCCCCCACCCCTTTTCAGGGCGGGGCGTCAACCATCACTTTTTCCCTTTCTGTTACCAACAGAAGTACCAGCCATTATCCATCAGGCGTAAGCCTCAATAGACCACAGCAAGCACCCCGCCACCACTCGCCTTCAGCGAGTACCGTCACACATAGCTAAGGCCTTTTCTATCCCCTCTCTAATAGTGAAATTAAATAGGTGTAACCCTACTTCATTCAAATGAACACCATCCTTCAGGTAGAAACATCTACCCGACTCACCTTCATAGTCCACATGTCTGAGCCCCACACCCCCAAGTCGTCTGACGTACCCACTCATTGTCCTATTCACCTTCCGTCTAGATAACTCCAATTTCTTTAAATCCCAAGCAGAACGCCACTCCAGCCTGCTCTCTATCTCTGACCACACCAAAACCAAACCCTGGAACAACTCCAGCAATCTATCCAGTCCATTCTTCATTCCCCACAATAAGTCCTTCTGTGACATGTACGCTAGGTCGTTCCCCCCCCCCCCCACATGAATGACCAATACCCGGGGAGGATTAAACATTTTGGCCAACTCCATCACCTTCCCAACCACCTGGGCCCACTTCATCCCCCTTATCATGAACCACCTTTAGTGCACCTGCTCCCTGGAAAATCCCAACTGCAACCCATTCACTTTGACAGCAGCTGCCTTCCTCGCCCAAAAAACATATGAGTGTCCCAAGATCCAGCACTCCACCGACCCTGTCAAGCAAACAAAATTAGCCACTCATCAATAACACCCAGGTTGCAACACCAACCCCTGTCTCACATACCCCTCCACCTGCCAATCTTTTTGATCACCCCCGTGTCCAGCTCCAAATTTGCCGCTTCTGTTGCCGCCCCAATCCGAAACGAATGAGAAAAAAAACCTCCCCTCTCAAACCCATTGCAACCAATGCCTTCCGCAACAATGCCACAAAATGAAATCTGGAAAAGGGGGTTCCATCCGCATGCACTAACAACGGCCCCGATACATGACATGACACCTTCAAAAACTCCTGTACTGCTCCCACCGGGCAACAACGGCCCCAAATCTCTTGCAATACTACCATTGTTCCTTTTCCTTCCCGATCCGTCTTGGATCTCCTCACCCTCCAATACTCCGATACCCTAAACGCTCCATAAAAGGCCAGCACATATGCCGCTCTAAATAACATTTCCTAGTAACGCGAGAAACAAATACCCTCCAACTTCTCAACCACCCCTTCTAGGATAGCAAACGTCAGCGGCCGCCGTCCATCAGCCTGCGCCCTTCTCTTACACAAACCCTTAACCGCCATACGCACCACAAAATTCTTAGTTATGTCTACACACCCCAAAACTTGAAACACAAAGGCCAACGCCACCATTCTCTTCCGTTTCTCTGAGGGCGACAGCCCCTCTCTCCCCCAACACCCTATCCATTCCACCAAAATTCTCATCCACTCCCTACCGCCTTCTTGCCGGTCCTCCAGCTCAATCCTGTTCCGCCACATTTTCCACACTCGGACGTAAGCCCTCCATGTGCTAGGAGCTAACGCCCCTTGAACCAGATTCAATGTTCCTGGCAACCAAGCCGCCACAGGTCCTCCGGGCATTCCCTGCCCTCCACGTCTGCCCCCGGGGCCGCCTCTCGGAATTGATCCCACTGAAACCGGGATAAAGAGTCAGCAATTACATTAAGGCGCCCTGGAACATGCACCGCTCTCCATGAAACATTGCACCACAAGCATTCCAACACAAATGCCCGTAGTAAACGTATCACTGCTGGGGAATTCGCCGTCAGGCGATTAATAGCCCACAATACACCCAAGTTGTCAGAATGAAAACAGACTCTCTTGTTCCTGAGTTCCTCAGGCCAGATTCTTAGGGCCACAACTATTGGGAACAGCTCCAAAAATGTCAAATTCTTGGTCAGTCCCCATTCTGCCCACACCTGAGGCCAAGCCCCCGTGCACCACTTACCATTCAGGAATGCCCCAAAACCGTGGGCACCCGACGCATCTGTAAGTCGTCCGACCACCCGTGCTCCTGAATCAGCAAGCTCCCATTAAAATCTTCCAAAAAGATTTTCCAGATCCTCAAATCCTCCTTTACATCCACCGACAAACGGATATGGAAAGTTGGATTGGTCACAACAACTGTCGCCAAAGACAACCGGCAACAGAAGACTCGCCCAATGGGAATGATCCGCCCTGCGAAATTCAACTTTCCCAAGAGCGACTGTACCTCCCTGAGTAAGACTTTTTTGCAGCTCAGAATCCTGTCTATTACCTCCTGCAGATCCCGGACTTTGTCTTCCGGGAGCCTGCATTCCATCTTGATCGAATCTACCTCGATTCCCAAAAAACTCAATACCGAAGTCGGACCCTCCGATTTGTCAGCTGCCACGGGAATACCAAATTCCCGAGCAACCTCCCAGAAGGCTTCCACCAGCCGTTCACAAACCTCCGATCCCGCCGGGCCCACAAACAGGAAGTCATCCAAGTAATGCACTATCGAGACTTTCCCTGACTTTTTCTTCACCACCCACTCCACGAATGAGCTGAACCTTTCAAAATATGAACAGGAGATAGAACAGCCCATCGGGAGGCAGAGGTCCACATAAAATTTGACCTCGGGTGTACCGGAAACAACCGGAAGGCATATTCCACGTCTGCCTTAGCCATCAGGGCACCACGCCCTGCCACCCTCACCAACGCAACCGCCTTATCAAAGGATGCGTATTTCACCGACACCAGCTCAGGATCAATGCCATCATTCACCGATATCCCCCGTGGGTGGGATAAATGGTGAATCATCCTAAACTGCCCCGGAGTCTTTTTTGGCACCACCCCCAACGGGGATACCCTTAAATCCTGGAACGGCAGCTCCCGGAATGGGCCCGCCATTGGACCAAGCTGGATCTCCTTCCCCAACTTTTCCCTCAACACATCCGGTAAGTCCCTTGCCGATTTCAGATTACCCGCAACCACCAACCCCTTTTGCTCCTTGAACGGAATCACAAACCCCAAACTAAACCCTGTTAAGAGCAACTCTGTATCCCCCGCATGTCCCCGCTCACGGGCGTATGCCTCTAGCCACGGGACCATCTTTTTTACTTTCACCGGCGTCCGAGCCCGATGAACCCATTTCCCCTGGCCGGGTTCGCATTCTGCCCTTCCGGAAGCATTTTGCCCCAGAGTGAATTCCTCCACACACCGAACACTCATGCTTGTACTTGCAGGAGCTACCAAACCTACACTGCCCCTCGTTAAACTGGAAACACAGCCCCTTGCTTATGGCTGCCCTAGTTCCAGCACTGGTGCCCCCACTACCCCCGGCCTGCCCATAACTCCGAAAGGAATGATTCCCCCGCAATGGGGTCATCATCTCCAACCAAATCCCCATGTCCCTATCATCCCAACGCATCTCTTTGCGAACCGCCATCCGATGACGGAACCCCTCATCATACCTCCACCACGCCATACAGCAATAGGTTCTATAGGCCCCCGCTATCTCATCATAGTAGCAAAAAAGGGATGCCCCCTGTTCCGGGAACTTCTCACAGAAAACACTGGCCAATATGCAAAAAGCCCGGGACCAATTCCCGAAAGTCTTGGGTAACTTTCTACACCATTTCTTTCTCTCCTCCTCTTCCTTCTTGCCCTTCTCTTTCTCATCCTCCTTCACTTCCAATACATGTTCCAAAGGCAACAGGGAGAATATCTCCACAAATTCCCTCTTCCCTATTTTCTCTCTCAACTCAGTCGCTAGATGGATTCCTAACGGACCCACCGAACATAAGCACGGCCTGCGAAGCGCCCCTTTGGGCACCCTAATCACTTCCCCTACTGATACTGCCATTGCCCCTCCTGGGCCCGTGACCCCACCAGCCTGCTGTACCACTCCTGATGCCGCCTGTGTCACCCCCGACAACCCCGCTCCTGGGGCCACCCATGCCGATGCCACCGGTACCCTTGACTCACTTGGCTTCTCCAGCGCAGCTAACAGCCCCTTCAAACCTGCTACTACCGTCTCTTTCTCACCATTCCCCACTGCACTCACTCCTGGCGCTCCCCCAGCCATCACCTCACCTGTAGGCTGCTGCACCGTCACCGGACCCTGTCCAGGACCCGACACTTGCTCTCTTCTCTGCTCTCTCCCTACGCTTCCCTGGCTTCCACTGACTTCCAACCTCCTCCACGCTCCTTCCCGCACTCCATACCGCCTGGCAGGAGAACGCCCCCTGCCGTACCTGCTCCTGTCCCGATCCCTCTCTGACCGTGCTCGGGACGGCGAACTAGGCCTGCCTCCACCCTGAGGCCGCTGTATCAGTGATCTGGACCTCCGGCGTCTGCCGGACCCTGCAGCCCTCACTACGGGCGGCCCCTTTCTCTCCTACTTCCCGCACCTACAGACTGTGAGGAAGACATCGTAAGATCACCCCTTTCCCCCCCCTATCCCCCCTGCGCCCCGACCAGCTTCCCCTTGCACCTCCCCCTCCATTCTCCGTTGGGGAGACAACAATTGATGAAGCTGCACCAGTGTAGACATGCCCCTTACCTGGCCAGCCGTTCCTCCTCCAGACGAAGTCCCCTCCAATGGATTCTCCTCATCCAGATTGCCACTAGCGTTCAACTCCAATGGAGGATCCGTAATCTGCTCCTGCCTTTCCCTACTCACTCCTCTCATGGCTTCCGGAGCCTCCACACCCCTCCTGTCCGCCCCAATGGGCCCTGAAAAAATCACAGCATTACTATCATATTGACCCCCCCCCCTGTTTCCCAGTCTTCACCTCCCCCCATCCCCCTCTACTTCACTGGTACTCCTGGGCCACCCACTAACGCCCCCGAAGATAAGCTCCGCTACAGCCCCCCCCTTTCCTGTACTACCCCTCCCCTTTCCTGTACTGCCCCTTAGGTTCCCCTCTGAACCCACCCCTCAACCAAACCACCAAACCACCCCCACCGTCACTATCCCCACCCTCTCCTACCTACCACTAACCCCCCCCACCAACTTATCCCCTTAGGCCACACACTCCCCTACTATATCATCCGCACACTACGCCTCACCCTACCTCTGTAAATACCTATCCTCTGCCATGTCCCCCCCCTAACTACCACTCACCCTGCCATATACTGGCCTTCCCCTTGCATAACCCAACCGGGCTCAACACCCAGCCCTCTGCCTTAACTTAAATTACTGGCTTTGCCGTGGCCTAGCCCCCAATAATGCTACCTTCCTTGCGCTATCCTAACAGATCTCTGAGCCTTATTCCAGCTTCCCCCCCCCGCAGGCTACGCTATAAATCATTTGTATTAAATCCCTCACACTAACCTCACTGATCCCTGAGCCTTATCCCGGCTCCCCCTCTCACTCCAGCTCCCCCTCCATTATTCTTTGTGTTAACCCTCCCATTAACCTCACTAATCCCTGAGCCTTATCCCAGCTCCCCCTCTCACTCAGCTCCACATCACCCGCTACGCTAATATTATTATTTTCATTCTATTTCTTTTTTATTTTTTTTATTTCTTGCTTTACCCCTCCCGCTACCCTCACTGTACCCAGAGCCTTATCCCAGCTCCCCCTCACTAGAAGCCGCCTGCCTGGCTCCCCACCCTACTAAAAATTCTCAGCCTCCTCTTCCCCGAGCCTTATCCCGGCTCTCCCCCCCCCCCCCAAAATCAGCTATACCCCTCAGCCTGTTTCAATTCACCCCTTTGTGGCCCTTGGTGCCTCCCTGCAGTTACCCGCCATTTTTTCCCTCCACCAGGACACCTTCTTCGATAGCCCAGCTGCCCCAAGGGTAAATCTTCGATACCTCAGCGTCACTTACCTGCCGCCACCTCACCAGTCCTGTTCCTCAACGACCTCCTCCTGCCTCGTCCAGCGCCCGGTTGCTCCTGACGTTGCCCGACCATGACGTCAGTAACCGGCCCCGTGGTAGGCCGCAACTCGGCCCCTGCTCCTGATCGACGTCCTCAGCCGCCATCCGACCTGACGCTCACCTCCGCTGGACGCCCAGGCCCTCCGCTACCTCTTCTGGACCCGGCGCCGTGAAGATCCGGACTGAGCCGCTCCGGTGGCCGTCCTCTGGTCCTGTCTTCCGCCTCTTCGTCTGGAACCGCAACCACACCTCCGATCAGCCGCTCCCAGATCCACTCCTCACCGTTCTGCCTGGCGACCACCAACAGCTGCGACAACAGAGCCTCCATCAGGTAAGTGCTAGAAACCTTCTTCCTTCCGCGATGCTCCTAACTCTGCGATGACGTTCCAAGCCAGGGAGGGGTATTTATCCCCTCCGCTCTTCCTCCACCCCTACAGCGGAGCCTACCATTGCTCCCACAAAGAGGGGGGTCAAACTGCCCTCCACTCCAGACGTCGCCCGGGCTGCTCTATATATAGTTATTATATATATTATATATAATATATATGGATATTAACAATATAGAACAGCAACTGGTATAAAATTGGAACATAATTGGAACTTTTAATCCTGCTTACACTGCTGTCTCTCCTCTCTCATCAGGTATGTACTTAAGGACTCCATTTTAACCCTGCAACACATATTAGAACTGCATATTTTACCCACCAAACTTTATATCTCTCTGGTATGTGCTTAAGGACTCCATTTTAACCCTGCAACACATATTAGAACTACATATTTCCCCCACCAAACTTTATATCTCTCTGGTATGTGCTTAAGGACTCCATTTTAACCCTGCAACACATATTAGAACTACATATTTCCCCCACCAAACTTTATATATCTCTGGTATGTGCTTAAGGACTCCATTTTAACCCTGCAATACATATTAGAACTGCATATTTCCCCCACCAAACTTTATATCTCTCTGGTATGTCTGTATTACCTTAAAAAAAAGCTTTCTTTTCTGTGTCTTCCATTTTGATAAGAAAGGTGGTACCATTTGCAATGTTTGTCTAGGCCCTGTTTGATCCAGCTCTAATTTATGACCTATGCTAATTAGGATCATGTGACTGTTATTACCTTTAAATTGAACATCCCCAGCTTGTTAAATCAAGCTTAGCTTGTTAGATCATAGCAGCACTGTGTGTAGTTCCCTAAGTGTGCTAGTTCATAAGTGTAGAGAGAGTTATAACAGCGGAGTTAGACAAAGGAGTGGACAAAAGATATAAGTACTTTCAAATTCAAACAATTAAATGCAAACATGCTACACTTTCTAATGTCTGCTTTTACCTTTTCCTCCCTTCTCTTTAAAGTCACAGCTCTTCCATTCACAAACAGCACACAGAACATTCATATTTCTCCTTCCCTTCTACCTTCCCCCCTCTACAACACACATGAACTTTATTCCTATCTCACATCCCTCAGCCAGCCATGCTTTACTGATCCTAAACTTAAACACTCACATAAGACACATTCTCATCTCCTTTAACTCACCATCTTTCTTCTTCTTGCAGCTGGGGATGTCTCGCCTAACCCAGGTCCACCCTCTGCTTCCCTCAGATCACTACCCCAAATGACACCTCATACACCTTGCACACGTAACCCTCTAAACCTCATTAACTGCACCTCTCTTAGTACACCCCAATTCTCGTGTGCCCTTTTGAATGCACGCTAGGTATGCAATAAGCTTACATCTATTCACAACCTATTTATTTCACGTTCACTTAACCTGTTAGCCCTCACTGAAACTTGGCTCTCCTCCTCTAACACACTGCTGTAGCCTCTCTGTCCTATGGCGGCTTGAACTTCAGTCACACTCCCAGGCCTGGAGACAAACAAGGAGGAGGAGTAGGAATTCTCCTGTCTCCTCACAGTACCTTTCACTGCATTCCTTCACCCCCCTCTCTTTTCTTCTCATCTTTTGAAGTTCGCGCTATCCGCCTCTTCTCCCCTATAGCTCTTCGTGTTGCAGTTATCTATCGGCCCCCTGGCCCAGCATCACAATTTCTGGACCACTTTGAAGCCTGGCTTCCACATTTTCTCTCTTCTAATGTTCCTTCTTTCATCTTAGGGGACTTCAACATACCCCTTGATAAGCCTAACACGCCTGCTGCCTCTAAACTTCTATCCCTTACCACCTCTTTAGGCCTGTCCCAGTGGATAACATCTCCAACACACTGTGAAGGCAACTCCATAGACCTGGTCTTCACAAATCTCTGTACTGTTTCCAACTCCCTTAACTTCCCCTTTCCTCTCTCTGACCACCATCTATTAACTTTCTCTCTCACTCTACCTGCTACATCTTTGCAAGCCCCCAAAAAAATAATACCTCACAGGAATTTAAATGACTTGGATCTCACAGACTTTTCCACTCAACTGAATCCTCTGCTCTCTGACATTTCATCCCTCTCTTGTCCAACCCTCATTACTCTACAGTATAATTTGGCACTAAAATCAACACTTGACAAAACTGCACCCTCCACTCTTCGACGTACATCAATTACTCGACGGCAACCGTGGCACACAAAACAGACCAGATATCTTCAGCGATGCTCATGGGCCGCTGAACGGCAGTGGAGGAAATCACGCACCTTTGCTGATTTCCAACATTATAAATTCACCCTTAAGTCCTACAACTCTGCGCTCAGCCTGGCAAAACAAGTCTATTTCTCCTCCCTCGTGTCATCTCATGCATCCAACCCCAGAAAACTGTTCTCAACCTTTAACTCCCTTCTACGTCCGCCTGCCCCCCGCCCACTACCAACCTCACTGCTCAAATTATTGCTGATCACTTCAAAAATAAAATTGACACCATTAGAAAAGAGATCTGCACCTCGCACCCCGCAAACCCTGCAATCCTACCCACCCCTTCTATTAACAAAAATCTATGCTATTTCCCTCCTGTAACAGAGGAAGAAGTCTCTGCACTCCTATCCTCGGCTCATCTCACAACCTGCCCACTTGACCCTATTCCTTCACGACTTATTCCCCCTCTCTCTGCTTCACTAACCCCTACCCTAACTCATCTCTTTAACCAATCCCTCACTGCTGGCACATTTCCTGACACATTCAAGCACGCGTCAATCATACCAATCCTAAGAAAGCCCTCGCTTGACCCCTCCATGCCTTCTAACTATCGACCAGTCTCCTTACTTCCCTTTGCTTCAAAATTATTGGAACGACTAGTCTATAATCGGCTAACTCAATTTCTCACAACTAACTCCTTACTTGATCCACTACAATCTGGTTTCCGCCCTAAACACTCAACAGAAACCGCTCTTGCTAAAGTAACAAATGACCTGTTATCAGCCAAAGCAAAAGGCCATTACTCATTACTAATTCTTCTTGACCTGTCCGCAGCTTTTGACACAGTTGTCCATCCTCTCCTCCTAAAAATACTACATTAATTTGGCATCCGAGACACAGCCCTCTCCTGGTTTGCATCATATCTTTCAAACCACTCGTTTTCAGTTTCCTTTAACAACATATCTTGTGATCCTATGCCTCTCTCAGTTGGAGTACCGCAAGGCTCTGTCTTAGGTCCCTTGCTTTTCTCTCTTTATACATCTTGCCTTGGAAAACTTATAGCCTCCTTTTGATTCCAGTACCACCTATATGCTGATGATACCCAAATCTATCTTTCCTCTCCTGATATCTCTCCCTCTTTACTCAACCAGATTTCTGACTGCCTCTCTGCAATTTTCTCGTGGATGTCTTCACACTACCTCCAACTCAATCTGTCCAAAACTCAGCTGCTTCATATTCCCCCCTCTTCGAGACATCTGACACCTGACATTTCTCTGATGGTTGGAGACTCTATTCTCAACACCTCACCCCAGGTCCGCTGCATTGTGGTCACACTAGACTCAGAACTCACATTCAACCCACATATACAAATGCTTACCAAATCCTGCTGGTCACACCTACGCAACATTTCCAGAATTCATCCCTTCCTTACTCAAAATACTACAAAAATACTTATTCATTCCCTCATCCTGTCACGCATTGATTATTGCAATCTACTCTTAATTGGCCTTCCAAAACACTGCCTCTCCTCCCTCCAATCTATTATGAATGCTTCTGCTAGACTCATCCACCTAAGCCGACGATCTACATCAGCTGCTCCACTCTGCCAGTCTCTACACTGGCTCCCCTTACACTCCAGAATACAATTTAAAGTATTAGCCCTAACCTACAAAGCACTAAACAGTCTAACTCCCAACTATATTTCCTCTCTCATCGTGAAATACTCCCCATCCCGTCCTCTTTGATCAACCTCTGACCTACATCTCTACACTCCTGTTATCTCTACATCCCACTCCTGCCTCCAAGACTTTGCACGTGCTGCTCCTGTCCTCTGGAACTCTCTACCCCGCTCCATCAGACTGTCTCCAACCTTGTATAGCTTCAGAAGATCCTTGAAAACCCACCTATTCAGAGACGCTTACCATCTCTCCTCCATCCCACATCCGAACCAAGCTAATACATATACATGAACTGCCTAACTCACTGCTGCAAATACAACCAATGTAACAAGGTACCCCAACCTTATGTCTCTGCACCCTATAGACTAAACAAATCTAGCACAGGAGGAAGAGGGCCCTATAGACTGTGAGCTCTCCGGAGCAGGGCCCTCTTCCTCCTGTGCTAGATTTGTTTAGTCTTGTTATGTTTTGTATTGTATCACAAATCTTTGTCATTGTATACCCCTATCATTGTACCCAGCGCTACAGAATTTGGCAGCGCTATACAAATAAATGATAATAATAATAATAATAATGTTGTTTATTGTAACTATCTTTACTGGTCATTTGTATTAGGCAATGTAGAGTACTCTACGCTTCTGATTTTGTATTGTAATTGAACTTCATTCAAACATAGTGTATGCCACGACTTAAACCTCAATTGAAAAAATGAAAAAAATTTAATTGAAGAGCACTGTTATATTCCACACAGCCATTGGCCTCTAGTTATCAAGCCGTCAACCGCAAATACGCTGGAATTCCGGAGTGTATTTGTGGCGAGGCTGATTCGCTGTAGTTATCAAGCCCTACAGCCTGGCAAAAGTAGAATCTAGTGACGTAACATACGATCCGCCGGTCTCAGTCTGACACAGATCGATGTTTACATCACTACAGATGTTCCGAACGCAAGTTCGGCACAATCTGACTACTTTTGGTAGTTATCATAGAACTACCAGGTACGCTCGCCACTATTCCGGCCCAGCATACCTGGTTTTCAATCCGCCGCCCTGGAGGCGGCGGATCCCATAGGAATCAATGGGAGTCTGACAGAAGCGAGAGCTCATGTTCGCTGCTGCCCGATATCCCATTGATTCCTATGGGAAGTGTCTGCACCTAATACCCTAACATGTACCCTGAGTCTAAACACCCCTAATCTGTCCCCCCTACACTGCCTCCGCCTACATTATACATATGAACCCCTAAACCGCCGCTCCCGGAGCCCACCGCCACTATAATAAATATATGAACCCCTAAACCGCCGCTCCCGGACCCCTATTAACCCCTAATCTTCCACCCCCTATACCACCACCACCTACATAAAGTTATTAACCCCTATCCTGCCGATCCCAGACCCCGCCGCAAATAAAATAATTGTTTAACCCCTAAACCGCCGCACCCGGAGCCCTCCGCCACCTACATTATATTTATAAACCCCTATCCTGCCCCCCCTACACCGCTGCCACCTACAGTACATTGATTAACCCCTAATCTACCCCCCTACACTGCCGCCACTATATTAAATGAATTAACCCCAAAACCTAAGTCTAACCCTAACACCCCCCTAACTTAAATTTTATTTAAATTAATCTAAATAAATATTCCTATAATTAAATAAATTAATCCTATTTAAAACTAAATAATTACCTATAAAATAAACCCTAAGATAGCTACAATATAATTAATAATTACATTGTAGCTATTTTAGGGTTTATTTTTATTTTACAGGCAACTTTGTATTTATTTTAACTAGGTACAATAGCTATTAAATTGTTATTAACTATTTAATAGCTACCTAGCTAAAATAACTACAAAATTACCTGTAAAATAAATCCTAACCTAAGTTACAAATACACCTAACACTACACTATCATTAAATAAATTAACTACAAAGATCTAAATTAAAATACAATTAAATAAACTAAAATATATTACCAAAAAAAACCCCCACTAAATTACAAAAAAAAAAAAAAATATTACAAGAAGTTTAATCTAATTACACCTAATCTAAGCCCCCTAATAAAATAAAAAAGCCCCCAAAAATAATAAAATTCCCTACCCTAAACTAAATTACAAAGTAATCAGCTCTTTTACCAGCACTTAAAAGGGCTTTTTGCGGGGCATTGCCCCAAAGTAATCAGCTATTGTACCTGTAAAAAAAAGAAATACAACCCCCCCCAACATTACAACCCACCACCCACACACCCCTACTCTAAAACCCACCCGATCCCTCCTTAAATAAACCTAACACTACCCCCTTGAAGATCTCCCTACCTTGAGCCGTCTTCACCCAGCCGGGCCGAACTCTTCATCCGATCCGGGCACAAGTGGTCCTCCAGCAGGGCAGAAGTCTTCATCAGATCCGAGCAATTGACGTTGCATTCTATTGGCTGATCCAATCAGCCAATCGGATTGAACTTCATTCCGATTGGCTGATTACATCAGCCAATTGGATTTTTCCTACCTTAATTCCGATTGGCTGATAGAATCCTATCAGCCAATCGGAATTCGAGGGATGCCATCTTGGATGACGTCATTTAAAGGAACCTTCATTCGTCGTTAGTCTATCGGCCGAGGAGGATGTTCCGCGTCGGAGGAGGATGTTCCGCGTCGGAGGTCTTGAAGATGGAGCCGCGGATGGATGAAGACTTCTGCCGGATGGAGGACCACTTGTGCCCAGATCGGATAAAGACTATTGCCCGGCTGGAGGATCACTTGTGCCCGGATCGGATGAAGAGTACTTCAAGGGGGTAGTGTTAGGTTTATTTAAGGGGGATCAGGTGGGTTTTAGAGTAGGGGTGTGTGGGTGGCGGGTTGTAATAATGGGGGGGGTTGTATTTCTTTTTTTTTTACAGGTAAAAGAGCTGATTAATTTGGGGCAATGCCCCGCAAAAAGCCCTTTTAAGGGCTGGTAAAAGAGCTGATTACTTTGTAATTTAGTTTAGGGTAGGGAATTTTGTTATTTTGGGGGGCTTTTTTATTTTATTAGGGGGCTTAGATTAGGTGTAATTAGATTAAACTTCTTGTAATATTTTTTTATTTTTTGTAATTTAGTGGGGTTTTTTTTGGTAATATAGTTTAGTTTATTTAATTGTATTTTAATTTAGATCATTGTAGTTAATTTATTGAGTGATAGTGTAGTGTTAGGTGTATTTGTAACTTAGGTTAGGATTTATTTTACAGGTAATTTTGTAGTTATTTTAGCTAGGTAGCTATTAAATAGTTAATAACTATTTAATAGCTATTGTACCTAGTTAAAATAAATACAAAAATTGCCTGTAAAATAAAAATAAACCCTAAAATAGCTACAATGTAATTATTAATTATATTTTAGCTATCTTAGGGTTTAGTTTATAGGTACATATTTAGTTTTTAATAGGATTAATTTATTTAATTATAGGAATATTTATTTAGATTAATTTAAATAATATTTAAATTAGGGGGGTGTTAGGGTTAGACTTTGTTAAATTAAGAAAATAGTATGCCCCATGAAGATAATGAGTCGTTGGATATGAAGATGGAGATACATGAAGTGAAAACTAGTCTTTGGGTGGTGGAGGAGGTCTTGCTGGTGCCACAGCTTTTGTGTGGGTTTACGGTTAAGCACCATCAATTCACAAGGCTGCAATTTTTCATCACGGAAAGCAAAAACCTTAAGAAACATTTTATCCCCCTCTATGTTACTGCAAAATAGGTTTAATACTTGGCTTCCCAAAAGAGTGGGTGTAAATATATGCAATGAGAGAATATGCAAGACTTGTCTCCATATCATGCAAGGAGATAAAGTGCTAGCCAAGCTAACTAGCGAGGCGCAAACGGTTTTGCTCAAACAATATTGTCTTTTCATAAGCCTTTTTCATTGCACTGATATTACAAGTTAGTGCAATTGCCATTTACGCTTCAATTCTTACTGTGATCTCAGAGCTGTGGTTAACTCAGAGCTGTGGCTATTGGCAGTTTAGTTTAGGCTAGGTTTTTTTTTTTGGGGGGGGGGTTATTTTGATAGGGTTATTAGATTAGGTGTAATTATCTTAAATATCTGATAATTTCTTTTTTATTTTGTGTAATCTATTGGTTTTTTATGTAATGTAGGTAATTGTATTTAATTAATTTAATTGATTTAATTGTAGTGTAAGGATAGGTGTTAGTGTAAGACAGGTTAGGTTTTATTTTACAGGTAAATTTGTATTTATTTTAACTAGGTAGTTAGTAAATAATTAATAACTATTTACTAAATATCCTACCTAGTTAACATAAATACAAACTTAACTGTAAAATAAAAATACAACCTATGCTAGCTACAATGTAACTATTAGTTATATTGTAGCTAGCTTAGGGTTTATTTTACAGGTAAGTATTTAGTTTTAAATAGGTATTATTTAGTTAATGATAGTAATTTTTATTTAGATTTATTTTAATTACATTAAAGTTAGTGGGTGTTAGGGTTAGACATAGGATTAGGTTTAGGGGTTAATAACTTTAGTATAATGGCTGCGATTTTGGGGCCAACAGATTAGGGGTTAATAAATGTAGGTAGGTGGCGGTAATGTTAGGGGTGGCAGATTAGGGGTTAATAATATTTAACTAGTGTTTACGATGCAGGAGTACGGCGGTTTAGGAGTTAATATGTTTATTCTAGTGACAGCGATGTCGGGAGCGTCAGATTAGGGGTTAATCATTTTATTTTAGTGTTTGCAATGCGGGAGGGCCTCGGTTTTGGGGTTAATAGGTAGTTATATGGGTGTTAGTGTACTTTTTAGAACTTTAGTTATGAGTTTTATGCTACAGCTTTGTAACGTAAAACTCATAAATACTGACTTTCAGTTTACGGTATGGATCTTGTAGTTATGGGCTCTAGCGCTCACTTTTTGGCCTCCCAGGCAGACTCGTAATACCGGCGCTATGAAAGTTCCATTGAAAAAGGACTTTTTGAAAGCTCCGGTATTTACGTTGCGTTACGGTGCAGCTAAACCTGCAAGACTCGTAATAGCAGCGGAAGTGAAAAAGAGCCATAACGCTGATTTTTCACCCATACCGCAAAACTCGTAATTTAGCCGCTAGTTAATAAGCCAATGACATTAGGCATATATGTGCAGCCACCAATTATCCGCTAACTCCCTTCCTGCTTCTACGCCTCAGCTCACCTGTAGGTATGCTTTTCAACAAAGGATACCAAAAAAATAAGCAGATAAAATAAGTAATTTGAAAAGTTATTTACAAGTGCACGCTCTATCTGAAACATGAATAAAAAAATAGAAGCAGGGCCAGGCCTGGTCAGTACCTGGATGGGAGACCGCCTGGGAACACCAGGTGTGGTAGGAATTTTTTTTAAATAATAGGTATGAAGTCATAACTAAAAAAGCTGGGTTTGTATATATATTTTTCCAAATCTGGAACACTGTATTCTAACATAGGAATTTTTGTATTTTCTCTGAATAAAAATGATCAGATGCAGACAGAGCTTGACAAAATAAGGATACCATCTAAATGTATTATAATGGATTTTTTAATCACAAATTTTTAAACTATAAACTGTATATTTTAAACACACATTTAAGGTCAGTAAAACAGGAAGTGCTTAACAAACACTTCCTGTTCCACAATTTTATGGCCAGCAATCAGTCTGGTATAAAAAGACCACTACTAACACCATAAAACCAGTCTTGATAAATGTCTCTTTGTGACCGAAATGCGTCGACTGGTAAGCACAATTTCATTTTCTATTGATCTAAAAACAATCTACACCATCATATCTTTCTTTTACAGAAGTATCATCCAGGGATTATAACAAAATATTTGCCAAGAAGATAGAATTTTGGGTTGGAAAACGGCTAGCAAGTACTGACACTGCTATTCAGTATAAAACACTTGGAAAATCACCATAACTATTGCTGTTAGGATTCACAACACTTTAAGGATTATTGTTTTTTCTTAAAGAGACACACTACTTATTATAATTTATTGTTGGATTATTTTTTCTATTAAGTTTTCACTGTTGGACTATTTTTTGGACTATTATTTACATTTATATAAGTTACTATTGGAACACACCACAATGTTTTTGTAAATTTTTGGTTTTTCATTTTTCACAATCTTTGTTCTTAATTCACGTTTTTTGAAGATCAACCTATTTTTTGACCATTAATATCTTTTGTACACTAATTTTTGCACACAACTTTTTTGATACACATTCTTTACATTGGCTTATTGCTGTCACAATATTTTTTACTTGACAATGCGTATGTGGTAAACAAACAGTTAAAGGTCTTACTCAGAGCCTTACACATTAGTCACTATTGGCAATATTTAGTATTGCATAGAATCGAGAACATTATTGGTTAGATAATATTATATAACTGACTAATATATTTCACCTATTATGTGTATGTGGTAAACACAAAGTTGAATTTTTGTTGTGAGCCTTATACTTAATTTGGAATTTTTTAGGAAAAATTTTTAAGAGCATTGTTTGCACAATTTTAAATGCCATATCTGCTATTTAACTATTTGTTTTAACTATTCATTTAGCTATTATTGCTGTACAAATTTGTGTATGTGTATATGGTAAACACAAAGTTGAATTTCTGTTGTGAGCCTTATACTAAATTTGGAATTTTTTATGAATATTTTTAAGAGCAATGTTTGCACAATTTTAAATGCTATATCCGTTACATAACTATTTGTTTTAACTATTCATTTAGCTATTATTGTCGTATAAATTTGATTGTTTAGACATGGATCCATGTTTTTAACTTATTTGTGTACTCAATAAATTGTTTATTGTAATCGTTTGACAATATTGCATTAGGTCCAGACCCAGCCTTTGTATAGTTGGCGCTTTGGTATACCTTATTAGTTACTAGTGGGTGCTAGCTTGTCATTGGTGCCGGCACACATTTGTCTCTTGTGATTGGCTAACTAGATGTGTTCATCTAGCTGCCAGTAGTGTAATGCTGTTCCTTCAGCAAATGATAACAAGAGAATGAAGCATATGTCATAATAAAAGTAAATTTGAAAGTTGTTTAACATGGTAGGTTCTATCTGAATCGTGAATTAAATTTAGGGGTTCTTGACCATTTAAGAATTACATAGAATGATAAAATTAATCTAAATACAGCTTTAGATAAAGAAATATGACAAGAATCTGCATTTTAGATCAAAACAAATATTTTAGTTTGAAACAAATGCTATGAACGTAAATTAACTAAAATGAAAAATGTAACGAAAAGAACATTTCAGACAAAACTATTTTTTTCCTGTGCACATCTTTATTTGTTAGTATTGCAGTAGGAGAAGACCAAGATAACCAGAAGTTCTAAATAAATGAACAATATTTCTATATATTGGTTCTTTTCTCTAGACATTACTCGCTAGACTAGGTTTCCACCCTTGAAGCATTATTCTCTTCAGTCTATGGCATATCTTTAAGAATATAAGATAATGAGGTGGTTAAATCTTTTATACTTTAGATTATTAGAGGAGTCTGTTTTTTGTTCCAATCAGTTAAAAGCAGGGAGGGGGGGATTCTTATTTGTGAGCATAAGAATTAGTAGGGATGTGGATCAAAATATTGACATTTTGGTAATTTAGATAGAATTCCTGATTACGGTTAAAATTGATAATATAAAATAATAAAAAATAAAAATCAGGATTATTATATTCATTATATAAAAATATAGATACGGAGGCGGAGTCTGGCCACGCTAGGAGATGGCCGCACTGTAGATAGACTCCTAATACCCATGTAGGCAAAATAAGTGAATTCTGGCAATTTCCCTTACCCATCCTTCCTATCCTCTAAGGGGAACTTTTGTAGGTTCATAGGAGAGGTCACTAAAGAAATCTGGACCGGCATATATAAACAGCTGTGTAGATACCTAGCTGCGCTCCCGGCACCCCTGAGGCCTTATTCGACTCTCCTGTCGGCTCTATCTGGAGGGAGCCCCAACCGGGGATAGATCTGCTGGCCGGATCCTCGGTCCTACACACTGACTCACCTCTCGGTGCCCCGATACAAGCAGAGCCGACTGACCTCAACAACACCGCCGTCCTCAGGCCTCCTGGGGGGAGCGGAGGCGCAGCTCGCGTGATGCGATAACGGACGTCTGCGGCGCAGTTGATCGTAGCTCAGTGGAGGACAAATAGTGGAGGTGAGTGGTGACTGCAACTGGTCTCCGGCAGGCGATCTGTTCATAGAAATATTTTGGGGCAGCATTTGAATACCTTCCTGCGGTAAATCCCTCCCAGGCCCCAGCTTATCTCCACACAGCTGACAAATGCTACAGGGACACTGAGAGTTGTCGGCATCTAGGGAGACCGCACAAAATTTAAAGGCACAAAAGGGGGAAGTGACTTCTCCAATCAAATAATACAGGGGGATATAAATAAATAAATAAACATAATAAAAATTTAAAAAAAAAAACAAAACAACACATTATTAAAAATCAAAAACAAAAAGTGACTTATACAACGAAATATTCAGCAAAGGAGCTTCAACTCCCTCAGAGTTCCCTGCTTGCTTGGGGAAAGTAATAATAAATAAAGGGAAAAAAACAACAAAAGGGAATAAAAAGAAAAATTATAAAAAAAATAAATAAATAAAATAAAAAATAATACAAGATAAGAACACACCTCAGGAAGAAAAAAAAAGGGGTGGGGCATCACAGACTGTGCTACTGTAAAACTGCCCACTTAAAGACTCTAATCACTTAAAGGGGAAAGATAAAATCTCCTCAATCATTTTCTCCATATTCAGTCACCCCTTACTCCCAAAGCGGTTATCCCTTATGTAATGCCTGGCAAGAAACAAAATAAGACTGGGAAACCTAGTGACCCCAATCCTCTTAGTCACTTCCTCAGACCGGTCGAACCAAAGACAGACATCACTAAAGATACCTTGGCCGTGAAGCAATCAAGCATGTCAGCTCAAGCAACACAAGCCGATGCTCCTCAACCTCCCTTCATCACCAAGGAGGACATACAACATCTGTCATCCAAAGATGATATAAAGGGTGTCCTGCAGGAAATGAGGAACCTGTTTGGAGACCTACGCAAAGACTTAAGTGCTTTGGACCACAGAGTCCTAAAAATAGAGGAACAACACACGATTTTAGCCACCAACACGCAAAACAATGCTATGGAATTGCAGAATCATTCGGACCACTTACAGTTCCTAACTGACAAAATGGAAGGCTTGGATAATCGCTGTAGGCGAAACAATCTTAGATTCAGAGGTATCTCAGAGTCGGTCCACCCTCCAGCCATAGAGGGATATCTGCAAGCTCTTTTCAGGGTTATAAAAGAAGCCCCTTCCGCTCAAGAAATCCCCATAGAAAGAGCCCACAGGGCCCTCAGATCCAAGCCCCCACCTAAAGCTCCGCCAAGAGATATCATAGTGAAGTTCCTTAGCTTCAAAGATAAAGAAGAAATCTTAAAATGCACCAGAGCGAAACAACCTATATTTCATGCTGGAGAGGAAGTACAAATTTTCACAGACCTCTCTCCTGCAACGCTACAGAAAAGAAGAGAACTAACCCACATAACCTCCCATCTCCGCAAAAACAAAATGCAATACCGATGGGGCTTCCCGGTCTCCCTGATTGTCAACCACAACAACAGATCAATCATATATAGGCCTGGAACTGACCCCCGGCTCTTCTACAGAGACCTCAATTTACCGGACCCAGCAGAACAGACCATGCTCCAAGAAGAGAAGCACCTGACCACTCAACATCAACCAAGGCCTCTCTTATCTACAGGCCTAGTACTGACCCACTACTCTTCCACAAAGATCTCAACTTACCAGAAATTCCTGAAAGGAACAAGGATACTACCTCAAGAGAAAGTGATGCTGCTCCTACCAGATAGATAAGTATCCCTTCTACTGTTCAGACCTAGATAACTATTTGGAGACGTTAAGTAAGGGATAAACTGTCCCCGCAAGGGGTGAGGGGCAAGCGTGAGTTATGAACTCGTCGCACTCATAGTTTTGAAAAGACTCTGGGCTTTATATTCTTGGTTAAATTGTTCTATGTCAATTAATTGTTATGTCATGCAAAAGAAGTATTCTATGTATCTTGACTGTTACGTTAAGTTTTGTTTGTATGTTTTAGTTAAAAGAAGGGAGATAGAGAGGCTATGCCTTACAACCTTATTATAAATCTCAGACTATTGTTAGGCATATACTTTAAGTTCTTAGACAATATTGTCCCCATATTAGAAATATGATGTATCTTTGATATAATACTCATACTCTCCCATTTTTGGCATTGTGACCTACTGTCCCCCTCTTGCCATCCATAATGCTCTCCTCCCTCATTCCCCCTCCCCATCCTCTCTCCCCCTCCCCCCTCTCCCTCTATTTTCCCCCTCCTTTCCCTTCTCACCCTTCCCCTCCCCCCCTCATTTCCCTCCTCTTCCCCCTTCCCCCTCATTCCCCCCTCCCTCCCCCTCCCCCTTTTCTTCCCTTCTATTCTCCCCTCCCTCACCCCTTAGGGTGATTACACCAACAGAAATGTTAAAAATGAATGTGATATGCTAGAAGACGCTAATATTTCATAATATGACCATTGATTCAGAAGGCTCTTTCGCTTGCGATAATATACATTTAATCTGTCATATATTACTACTCGATTTTTCCCATTACTCTACTACTCTCCCCCCACCTACCCATCTTTCTTTTCCCTTTCCCCTCCTCTATGCCCCCTTCCTCCCCTCCCTCAATTGCCAGGTTTTTCTTAACAAGTATAATATTATTAAGTTTTAGTAGCTAAACATGGGTATAATACCTCCGTTAGGTTAAGTTCTTATCCAAGTACAAGTTTATTGTTTATCTTTTTTGATATAAAGAGCAAAAAGGGAAAAAAGCACATCAAAACAGAAAACTTTTCTTTTTGTATTTTTCTCTTGCTTGTGTTGATAAATTTGTTGTTGCAACTCCGGGATATACTGAAGGAAGGAAACTTTCCTGACTTTTCATTTTTCTCTTACCTCTCTCTATTACCTCTGCTTCTTTTCCTTTTCTCTTTTTTTTTTTTTTTTGTTTGTCCCTCCCCCCCCCCCCACTTAAAGCTCAAAAATGCACCACAAGGCTAGCAAATTCCAGGATCATACTATCCAAATAACTACGATAAATGCGAAGGGATTGAACAATCCTGGTAAACGCTCCATCGCTTTCCGAGAATTGAATAAATTAAATAGCCACATCCTGATGCTCCAGGAGACTCATTTTTGGAAGGGCAGGGAGGCCAAGTGGTACAATACACATTACCCCGTAGCCTATTTTGCTTCGGGCCCCGATAAGAGAGCCGGAGTTGGCATTCTTATCCACAAGGCACTCCCAATACAAATTACCCACACTGAAAGGGATCCTGAAGGGCGATTTATCTTACTAAGAGGCCTTCTGTACTGACACCAAATAACACTTCTTAACATATATGCCCCCAATCAAGCACAAGCAGGGTTTTTCAAAAAAATAGCTAACGTAATTCTTGATTACTCTCAGGGAATAATTTTCGCTGCGGGAGACTTTAATATCTCGCTCGACCCCTCTCTATATTCTTCTAGGGGAATGTTCAGCATGCCTAAAGCCACTCTGAAATCTATCAAGAGCACCCTCCAAAACCTCACACTTCACGATACATGGAGAACTCTCCATCCCTCAGATAAAGATTTCACTTTTTACTCCAACCCTCATAATTGCTACACTAGAATCGATCACATATTCACTGATTCGCAGGGCCTCTCTATCACTTGTGGATGCGAAATTGGGCCTATAACATGGTCAGACCACGCCCCGGTTACGTGCCAAATTCTTTGGCCGGATATCCCAATAGCGGCTAGGATATGGAGAATGGATGACTCCTTATTAAATGACCCTCTACTGTTAGATGAAATACAAAAGGATATAAAAGAATACTTCACAATTAATTCCCAATCCTCCACCTCTCATCAAGTGGAATGGGAAGCACATAAAACGGTCATTAGGGGGACATTAATAAAACAAAAATCCAAGCTAAACAGACAAGCCAGGGAAAAACATACAAAACTTTTACAAAGAGTTAGTACATTAGAAACTAAACACAAAAACAATCCCTCAGACGATACGGTTCACCACAACCTCACCGAAGCAAGACTAGCGCTTAAACAACACCTGACAGAGACTCACCAACGTAAAGCATTATTCCTCAAACAGTTTTACTACGAAGGTGGGAATAAACCAGATAGAGTACTTGCTAGGAATTTAAGAAGGAAGCAACTAAACACTTACATCCACTCTCTTACCACCCTAGAGGGACAAACAGTTAAAGACAGCTCCAAAATCGCTGCAACCTTTAGAAAATTTTACAATACACTTTACAACTTAGACGAAGATAAAACTCAAGACACCCCAGCTTACAAAGACAAATCCAACCTTTATTTTAAAGACCTAGGACTCCCAGTCTTAGACAAGAAAGCAGCAGATACATTAGCGGCCCCTATAACATTAGAGGAACTTCACCAAGCTATTACAGATTCCCCATCAAATAAAAGCCCAGGCCCTGACGGGTTCACATCAAAATATTATAAAAAATGTGAAGGAGTCCTAGCAGCACAAATGCTGAACTTATTTAACAATCTTAGGGAAGACCCCACGCTATCACAGATGTTATTAGAAGCACATATTACAGTACTAGCCAAACCAGGTAAACCAGCCACGTGTCCAGGAAACTTCAGACCAATATCGGTAATAAATTCGGATATGAAGATATTAGCAAAGATATTAGCAAATAGGCTAAACAAATTCTTACCCACCTTGATATCCAATGATCAGGTGGGATTTGTACCTGGAAGGGAGGCTAGGGATAACATAATTAAAGTCATACAATTAACAAACCATGCTAGAGTAACGGGGGTCCCAATGGTATTATTCTCGACAGACACAGAAAAGGCCTTCGATAGGGTCAGTTGGCCTTGTCTACAGGAGGCAATGAGAGAGATGGGAATCCCAAAACAATTCTTAAACATGTCTATGGCCCTATATTCAGCCCCTAATGCAAGAGTGCGAGTTAATGGTACATTATCAGACTCTTTCTACATCAAGAACGGGACAAGACAGGGGTGTTCGCTTTCACCCCTATTGTTCGCCATCTCCATCAAAATACTTGCCCAAAAAATTAGGAAAAACACTAAAATCAAGGGGATAACAGTTGGGGACACAGAATTCAAACAGGCGCTATATGCGGACAATATCCTCTTTACTCTCACTGAGGCGGAGACCTCTTTACCTGAATTACTAAAAGAATTGAAGTCGTATGGGGAGGTGTCTAACTTCCTCCTTAATCTAAATAAATCGGAGCTGTTGAATGTTAATACCCAAACTCATCATATACAAAAATTAAAGGAGCTATATAATATCCAAGTGGCCCAACACAAGCTTAAATATTTGGGAGTGTTTTTGACACCTTCCGTACAAGACCTTTTTAAACATAATTATATCCCATTAAAAAATGAAATAATTAGAGACCTTTCAAGTTGGAAAAACAAACCCTTGTCTTGGTTAGGGAGGATCGGAGTAATCAAAATGAATGTTCTTCCAAGAATCCTTTATGTACTTCAAGCGATTCCAATTCCAATGCAAGAAGGATATGTTAAACAATTACAATCCATAATTGAGAGTTACATATGGGCTAACCTAAAACCTAGGATCCCACGCAAGACTATGTACATGACAAGGGATGGGGGAGGCCTGGGAGTACCAAATTTAATGGCATATAGAAGGGCGATTTTCCTTCAGCACTTAGTGGAATGGTCCCACAATAATATTAACAAGGCTTGGATACATCTAGATAGGCAAATCTTCTTACGGAATAATGTAGGCACATTGGCCTGGTCCCTTCCATCGCATAGACCAAGGCATTTACATAAATACACAATGACTGCCGAAACACTAGCTGAATGGGACAAGCTTTTAGCAACTAGCACACAAACCTCAACCAGACATTCCCCACTTACTCCCATAATTGAAAACATGGATCTCCCATACTGTAAGATGGGCTTCCATGTTAAACAACCATATAACCTTAAAACAGGAACCATGCAGTTCCTCACCGAAAATAACCTCACTAAATCACAAGCCCATTTAATGGAAACTCACGGAGAGATTTTCTCATCGTGGCTTCGATACAGTCAATTACGTCATTACATCTCTCATCACAAACATAGGAAGGATATGGGTAGGGGACTCACACCCTTTGAAAAACTTTGCACCCTAACAGATACCCCCAGACATCTTATATCCTTACTATATAAATTGACTTTACTAGACGATCCCACAACTCTCCCATCTTATACATCAGCCTGGAATAGAGAATTACAACATGAAATAGACCGCGACTCTTGGATTAATGCCTTCACACTCACAAAACGCTCCTCAGTATCCGCTACTATACAGGAAATCCATATAAAATTCTTGAGCCGCTGGTACCTAACCCATTCGAGGATCCATAAAATATATCCCTCAGTGAACAATAAATGCTGGAGAGGCTGCGGTGAGGAAGGCACCCTGGTCCATAT
This sequence comes from Bombina bombina, assembly GCF_027579735.1. Classification (NCBI taxonomy): domain Eukaryota; kingdom Metazoa; phylum Chordata; class Amphibia; order Anura; family Bombinatoridae; genus Bombina; species Bombina bombina. Next base: position 611,014,618 of record NC_069505.1, on the reverse strand, counting down.
TTGGTGGTCCTGCCCCAGATTACAAACGTTCTGGTCAGAAGTTTTTACTTTCATCTCAGATTTGTTAGGAATTCATATACCAAACACACCAGAGAGCATCCTGTTTTGCTCTCTACCCAAAATAAAAGACTCTACTAAACTGGCACTCCTTTTGATATTGCTAACAGGCGCAAAAAAACTTATACCCAAAAGGTGGAAGAAACAATGTATTCCATCCATACTTGAATGGAAACATCAAGTGTCTGAGCTCATTACATTAGAAAGATATCATTATCTTAAAATAGAGAAATTAGAAACTCATGAATTGATCTTGGGAATTTGGAATAAAACAATTTGAGTTAATTACCCACTCCCTTCCCTCTTTTTTTTTTTTTTTTTCTTTTCTCTCTCCTCTCTCTCTCGCCCCTCTCTTCCCCTTTTTGCTCCTCTTTCATTCCTCCATTTCCTCTGCTATCTCCTTCTAAGGTATTTTCACGGATTGCACCTATATAATGACAATTGTAATTTTGTTGCCTCCAGCTTATTCTTTCATATGAGATGTCCAAAATGGACATAGAGAAGATGTTTGTAAAAGAAAAAACATTCTTATGGCATTCTTATCCACAAGGCACTCCCAATACAAATTACCCACACTGAAAGGGATCCTGAAGGGCGATTTATCTTACTAAGAGGCCTTCTGTACTGACACCAAATAACACTTCTTAACATATATGCCCCCAATCAAGCACAAGCAGGGTTTTTCAAAAAAATAGCTAACGTAATTCTTGATTACTCTCAGGGAATAATTTTCGCTGCGGGAGACTTTAATATCTCGCTCGACCCCTCTCTAGATTCTTCTAGGGGAATGTCCAGCGTGCCTAAAGCCACTCTGAAATCTATCAAGAGCACCCTCCAAAACCTCACACTTCACGATACATGGAGAACTCTCCATCCCTCAGATAAAGATTTCACTTTTTACTCCAACCCTCATAATTGCTACACTAGAATCAATCACATATTCACTGATTCGCAGGGCCTCTCTATCACTTGTGGATGCGAAATTGGGCCTATAACATGGTCAGACCACGCCCCGGTTACGTGCCAAATTCTTTGGCCGGATATCCCAATAGCGGCTAGGATATGGAGAATGGATGACTCCTTATTAAATGACCCTCTACTGTTAGATGAAATACAAAAGGATATAAAAGAATACTTCACAATTAATTCCCAATCCTCCACCTCTCATCAAGTGGAATGGGAAGCACATAAAACGGTCATTAGGGGGACATTAATAAAACAAAAATCCAAGCTAAACAGACAAGCCAGGGAAAAACATACAAAACTTTTACAAAGAGTTAGTACATTAGAAACTAAACACAAAAACAATCCCTCAGACGATACGGTTCACCACAACCTCACCGAAGCAAGACTAGCGCTTAAACAACACCTGACAGAGACTCACCAACGTAAAGCATTATTCCTCAAACAGTTTTACTACGAAGGTGGGAATAAACCAGGTAGAGTACTTGCTAGGAATTTAAGAAGGAAGCAACTAAACACTTACATCCACTCTCTTACCACCCTTCTGACCAGAACGTTTGTAATCTGGGGCATGACCACCAAATATGGACCAGGGTGCCTTCCTCACCGCAGCCTCTCCAGCATTTATTGTTCACTGAGGGATATATTTTATGGATCCTCGAAGGGGTTAGGTACCAGCGGCTCAAGAATTTTATATGGATTTCCTGTATAGTAGCGGATACTGAGGAGCGTTTTGTGAGTGTGAAGGCATTAATCCAAGAGTCGCGGTCTATTTCATGTTGTAATTCTCTATTCCTCCTTTTGATAATGCTAACAGGCGCAAAAAAACTTATACCCAAAAGGTGGAAGAAACAATGTATTCCATCCATACTTGAATGGAAACATCAAGTGTCTGAGCTCATTACATTAGAAAGATATCATTATCTTAAAATAGAGAAATTAGAAACTCATGAATTGATCTTGGGAATTTGGAATAAAACAATTTGAGTTAATTACCCACTCCCTTCCCTATTTTTTTTTTTTTTTCTCTTCTCACTCCTCTCTCTCTCGCCCCTCTCTTCCCCTTTTTGCTCCTCTTTCATTCCTCCATTTCCTCTGCTATCTCCTTCTAAGGTATTTTCACGGATTGCACCTATATAATGACAATTGTAATTTTGTTGCCTCCAGCTTATTCTTTCATATGAGATGTCCAAAATGGACATAGAGAAGATGTTTGTAAAAGAAAAAACAACATCAAAATGCTTATATAATCTTGTACATTTATTTTTTGTTCATGTATGTTAAAATCTTGAATTTACATCAATAAAGCTGTTTTGAAAAAAAAAAATATATATAGATACATTTAATTACATTTTTTCTATATCACATGATATTTTTTTAGTATTTATTTTGTTTTCTTCAAAATACTTCTCATGGCCTTCAAAACCTCTTTATTTCTCAAGCTATAAATTAGCGGGTTGACCATAGGAACCATGCCAATGTAAACCATAGATAGCAGTTTATCTATTTCCAGAGTATTTTCTGTCTTTGGTTTCATGTTCAAGCCGAGAGAAGTTCCATAAAAGAGCACAACAACTGTGAGATGGGAGGAGCAGCTGGAAAAGGTCTTCAGTCTTCCTGATGAAGATCGGATCTTCAGGATGGTAGATATGATACAGACGTAGGAAATCATTATAAATATAAATGGAAAGAAACCAACAATTGTGCCATCTATTGGTATATAAATGTTTATTATAAAATTGGTGTCACTGCAAGAGAGCTTCAGTATTATTGTTACATCACAAAAGAAATTGTTAATTTCATGTTTATTACAGTATGTTAAATGAGAAGTTATCATAGATACAACAAATGAATTCAGAAAGCCAGCAAACCACGAAACAGTAATTAATATAGTGCACATCTTTTTGGTCATGATGAGAGAATAGTGCAAGGGTATACAAATGGCTACATAGCGGTCATAAGCCATAGAGGTCAATAGGAAAAATTCTGTATTAATGCAGAATACATATAAGAATGACTGTGTAATACAGTCGGAAAAAGATATGCTGGTATCACCTGTGATCATCATAGCCAACAGCTTTGGTAAAATGGCTGATACATACACTATGTCCTCAACTGATAGACTGCACAAGAAGACGTACATCGGTGTGTGAAGTTGGGGCACCAGACATACAAGTGCGGCAATAATTAGGTTTCCAAATACGGTGAGAAGATACATAAGAAGAACCCCAATGATAACCACAAGTTGTTCTTCATCAGAAATTAAAAAGGTCTTTAGATAGAATTCTCTCCTCAATGTGCTGTTTTTTACATTCCTGCTTACATTATTTTCTAGAAGAATAATAACATTTTTATTTTTATTTGTTAATTCTAGGCAGGTTTTATTAAGGAATTAAAAAAAACCTGGCAAGTGCTCCGGATCCCCTGCCATTTTTTTTCCTGCCACTGTCTCTGTACCAGAACAGCAGGTATTCCTCACACTGTGTGGGTGTCACTTCCTCAGGAGTCCCACCGGGAACAAAAGAGCACACAGAAAGGTTCATCTTCAGCTGCAGGAGTCCTCACCAGCTCCCAATATCAATAATGCAAAAACGGAATGCCATAGAGAAGAGTACTCAGTCCTCTCTGGGTGTAAGTATAAATGAAAAGCCAGATGTCTTAAAATTACATATTTATTAAGTGGCATAAAGTTAAAAGTGTGGTACAATTACAGGTAAAACATGTTTCGTTTGGTTACACTTTCTCAATGACCCATGTGACTCTCTGATACAAACCCTTATTTAAAGGGGAACAGACAAGTGAATGCCCTTTAAGTAATCAGAGTGAACACATATGTTAACAAACTACATAATTTGCTGCAAATAAGGAGACAGGAGCACCGGCTGATGAAAAAGGTACAACGTTTATTCCATGAACAGCGCTGTACAAATATAATCCTCAGTTCATATATAGGTTAGCACAACCTCCTAAGGTAACTGCAAAGGACACAGGCAGCAGTTGGTGACAAATGGCAGGAGGAAAGAGACAGCTGATGCGTTTCGGCTTTTCAGCCGTAGTCTTAGCTGATAAAAGTGATTAAAACAAGCGCCCTTTTTCAAGGGCCATTCCTCATCCCATTGGCCAACCAAAAGGACCAATCCTCTCATAGAATTAATTAACAAGTAGACTTTGAACTCGAAAGTTGAACACAAACAAGAGGGTTATGAACATGTTCTGACATGTAGCACAATAAAATTAACAAAAATAGATTAGACATTCGTGGCTCAATTTGATCATACAGTCTTGTATATATATTTCCTATACATTGATATATCTTGACATTCCGTTATTTCTCATTATGTGTACATCTATTATTGGTTGTCCCCACCAATATATTTATGCAGATTTAGTGGGAAGGGGGTACTTATACACAAGGGCTACCACAGGCTTTTGTACAATTAGCCTCATTATCCCAAGGCCTAAGATATGTTGCTGAATGCTAATATGCGCCCATTAGTTACCTCAACCGTACTAATTGGTTAACCTTTTATGTGCATGCCCATGTTCCATGAATACCCATCTGTAGTCCTATGCATACGTATGCACTACTGAAATTTCAGAAAAACATTGTAATTGATTATCGATACATTATATACCTGTTGTTTTGTGTAAATAAGTAAACTGAGTTTCGTGTCCTCTTTACTGGCCTTTATATATTAATGCAAGTTGAACACTTTGTTGTTCCTGATTGGGTATATAATAGATACTCATTATTCTCAACATATATTTTTTTATATATATATACTCATAGGCTACCTCAGGTCAATCTGCACTTTAGCTCGGTAACCCAAGGCCTAAGGTATGTTGCTGAATGCTGATGTACACTCATAATTAATCTCAACTATACTTATAGGTGTATCTTTTTGTGTGTGCTCCTATTCTCTATTTGCATATTTGTAGTCCTGTGTGCACAAAATTTAATAATGCACGTATGCATCACTGAATTTTGTGTATCAATACGTTATATACCAGATATTTTTACATAAGTAAACTGAGTATCTTGTCCTTAGTACTGGCCTGGTAGGACAGGTGTGCTTATTCAATAAAATGTGTGGAGAATGGAATAGAGACCTAGGATACACTCAATTTACATTATACTTGGGAGGACAATTACGTGATCAATAGTGATTTTCAGATAGTTGGAGTGTTAGCCTTTTAATTCCAGTAGTTAATTAGATCAAAGGCTGAGTTTAATCCAGAAGGTGTTCTGGTCCTCAATTTGAAGATCCAGAACACCTCCTGTCTCCCTAGTGCCTTCTCCCTGTCTCCCCCTCGTGGGGGAACAGGAACATTTTCAATAGCCCTCCATCTAAAGCTTTCTGTGCTTTTGTCATGTTTTAGGTCAAAATGTTGCACCAACGGAGTACTTGACTTTCCATTTCTGATCGTGGAGAGATGTTCCCTTATCCAGGATCTTATCTCCCTGGTAGTCAACCCTACATACTGAATTTTGCATAAAATGCACATAATCAGGTATATAACAAATTTAGATCTACATGTTATGCATGTTTTTATTTCAAATTGTTGTCCTGTGGCTGTGGACTGAAAAAGTTCACCACATTCCACTTTCTCACATGCTACACAGTCCCTATAGTTACATCTGTGCATGCCCTTTACGAGTAGCCATGATGACCCTCTGGGCTTATCAGATTTCAATTTGGTGGGTGCCACAATATTGCCAATGGACTTGCTTTTCCTGTAGGAAAAATTACAACCTGCTGAAAGCATGGCACAGTGCTTCCTGATGATGTTGCAAATTTTGGTGTATTCAACTGAATAATCAGTAATGAAGAAGGGGGCCTGTTCACAGGGCTTTAATTCCCTTCCCCTCACCTTTTTATCCTTGGGTAACAATAGGTTACCTCTGTCCATGGTCTTAACTGCGTCCCTGGCATTCTTTATGATGCCATGACTGTAGCCCTGATTTCTGAGTCTAGTAGTAAGGTCCCTACTCTCTTTTTCATACTGCCCCTGTTGACTACAATTTCTTTTTACCCTCATGTATTGTCCTTTTGCTACAGCTTTGAATACATTTTGTGGGTGGCAGCTTTTTGCATGCAACAATGTGTTGCCAGTAATTGGCTTTCGATAGATAGTGGAAGTCACTTTTTTCCCTCGAACACCAGAAAGGGTTACATCTAAATAATTAATGCTGTATTCATCATGTTCAAAAGTGAATTCAATGCCCCTGTCATTGGTATTTAAATACTCAATGAATCGGGGGATCTCATGCTCGCCCCCTTTCCACACAAACAGAAGGTCGTCTATGACTCTCCTATAGAAGACTATGTTCTGTCTGTGTGGATTCTCCTCTCCAAATATGTGGTCCTCCTCCCACCAACCCATGAATAGGTTGGCGTAGGAGGGGGCAAACTTGGCCCCCATAGCCGTACCACATATTTGGAGAAAGAAATCGCCATTGAATTCGAAAAAATTGTGTGTGAGTAAATATTCAGTCACTCTACACACAAATTCGCACAATACTGGGTTCATACCATGGTACTTGTTCATGTAGTAGCTCACAGCCCATAATCCTTGTGCATGCGGTATTGATGAATACAGAGATTTCACATCTACTGTTATATATAATATATAAGACTGTATGATCAAATTGAGCCACGAATGTCTAATCTATTTTTGTTAATTTTATTGTGCTACATGTCAGAACATGTTCATAACTTTCTTGTTTGTGTTCAACTTTCGAGTTCAAAGTCTACTTGTTAATTAATTCTATGAGAGGATTGGTCCTTTTGGTTGGCCAATGGGATGAGGAATGGCCCTTGAAAAAGGGCGCTTGTTTTAATCACTTTTATCAGCTAAGACTACGGCTGAAAAGCCGAAACACGTCAGCTGTCTCTTTCCTCCTGCCATTTGTCACCAACAGCTGCCTGTGTCCTTTGCAGTTACCTTAGGAGGTTGTTCTAACCTATATATGAACTGTGGATTATATTTGTACAGCGCTGTTCATGGAATAAACGCTGTACCTTTTTCATCAGCCTGTGCTCCTGTCTCCTTATTTGCAGCATGTAATTTGATTCCCTTGCAGTGAGCACGGACACAGTAGGCTTTCCCCTGGTGGATTGCCTCCTCCTCCCCTCAATTTGGATAGGACGCTACACGCACACCTGGTTGTGACGTTTGGGGCAGCGATCAGCAATCAACAAGCCGCACGCAACAGAAGAGGAAGTGACCGGCATCCAGCTGATCGAGTACAGTGAGTTCCCGGGCAATTACCGACCGAGTAATACAGGGCGAGAAGGAAAGAGCCCTGAATCCGATGGTACATGGTGCCCTGGGTTTTTGGAGTGTGAACGGATCAGCGCAAGGTCCCCTGAGATTGAATGCGGTAAGTCGGCTGCTAGAATCGCACATTATAAGTTTTTTTGCCAAGTGTGGGTCTCTTGTTTTCTAACAAACTACATAATGACATAGCTACAAACTTTTAAATTTAAGTTTAAACTGTGAATATAGCATCTGAGAGTTTTGTGTTCCAATCTTTTGAAAACACATATGAGGACTGTGAGGATTATGATGACAGTAAGAATGAACAAGAGGAAAATGAAGATTTGGACTCTTTATTCTTTAAAATAGATAAATTGTTGAAACTTGACACCAGATTGAAATTAGATGTTAAGACTTTTAATATATATAAAAAAGGGGCCTACGAATCAAAACATTTCCTTCATTTGAGGTCACAGATGCAGATTTCATTAAGAAATGGAATGATTTGTTAACTAAATGTTCACTTGCCCTTATGGAGTTATTAATAGAATACAAAAAACAAAGAGCTTAATTAGTATTAGAAATAAAGAGAATCCAAGATTATATACGTCCCTTATCTGATAAACCTGAGTTTAATGGTTATGATGAAAAAATTATGAAGGTGATAGAAGAATTTAAGGCTTATTTGTGGTACTTTAAAAAAGTCAAAATAGCAAGGGATAAAGAAGATTATGAGAAAGACAATGGCCCCAATTTATCAAAGGTCTTGCGGACCTGATCCGACACTGCGGATCAGGTCCGCAAGACCTCGCTAAATGCGGAGAGCAATACACTCTCCGCATTTAACATTGCACCAGCAGCTTACAAGAGCTGCTGGTGCAACGCCACCCCCTGCTGACTCGCGGCCAATCTGCCACCAGCAGGGAGGTGTCAATCAACCCGATCGTATTCTATCGGGTTGATATCCGGCGATTCCTGTCTGCCTGCTCAGAACAGGCGGACAGAGTTATGGAGCAGCAGTCTTTAGACCGCTGCTTCATAACTTGTGTTTCTGGTGAGTCTGAAGACTCGCCAGAAACAAGGCCCTTCAAGCTCCGTACGGAGCTTGATAAATATGGGCCAATGTATACAGATGGACACATACAGGGGGTAGAAAACGTTTTAGCGGGGCACTCAATAAATCAGGGAATAAGTCATCCAATAAGAAAGTAAGATTTAATGACACAGATACTGAGTATGATTACGAATCCTCAGACTTTGATGATAAAACAGAAGAGGAAGGGAATTCCACGAGAAGCTCTAATTCTAATTTTGTATTACAAACACCAGCACAAAGTGATAGTACACAATGTAACCCCAAGGTTCCAAAATAAAAACAAAAGTGGGATGAAACCAACAGCAAAAGAAAAAAAGTACGTAGAGGTGGAAGGCAGTGGCAGGCCAGAAAAGGCAGACTTACAGGGGAAGCCAAACAGGTATCCCAGGAGACAGAGATACAATCAAGGAAGGAAATACATTTAGATTCAAACAATGTAATAAACATATCAGAGGCACTAAGTGAGGCCCAGATAAGAGTACTATTGTTAGGTTTAAATTTTGCACCAATGTCACACTTTGATCTATTTCAGACCATTATAGATCTCAACAAATTTGTTAGGTCATTGTCATTAAAGAAATTCTTTTTTGATCCCAACAAAGAAATCAACCAGAATGTGGATTCAGGAGAAATAAATGTTGGGACTAATGACAATGACCTGGGATTTGTTGATAAATGTGAAATGGTTGATCTCTTCTCTTTGGAAAGGGAATCTGAGAATGTAATCATTAAAGAAAGAAACTCTGCAATTGATTTAAAATCTTCTAAGAAACAGTCATTGTTTTACCCCACACAAGTGAGGAACAATAGTATAGAAGTTTTTCAAAAGACTGTTGAGAAAGAGTTGATTAAGTTACATGATAAGGTAAACAAAACACAAACCACGTTTTGTCATGACAATCTAAGCCGACAGGATAGAATATCTGTGAAACAACTAAAGTCCAATACTTCAATAATAATCCGCAGTTCAGATAAAGGGGCTATGTAGTGGTTTTAGATTGTAAAGATTACATTACTGAAGCTTACAGACAGCTCAAGAATGAGAATGTATATGAAACTTTATCAGTAAATCCAACTTTTGGATACAGAAAAATTCTTTATGACATATTGGATTGGGCTTTATGGAATGGTGTAATTACGAGAGAAAATATGGAGTATTTACTGGTAGAACATCCAATTATGCCAGTTTTCCATTATCTACCAAAGATACATAAGAGTTTAAGATCTCCTCCAGGCCGCCCAATAGTTGCAGGCATTGGGTCTATTAATGAACCCCTGTGTGCCATGATTGATACACATTTACAACCGATAGTATTGGGTTTAAACAGTTATATAAGAGATGCTACTGATTTAATATTACAGCTAGAGACAATTGAATGGTTAGATAACTATCAATTTATAACCATTGATGTCACTTCCCTCTATACTTCAATCCCTCATGATAATGGTTTACAGGCAGTTTAACATTGTTTGGAATTATTTACAGATTATAATGAGGGAACTAAAATGTTCATTTTTAAATCAATTGACTACCTGTTGACTCATAATTTTTTCATGTTTGAAGGGGATTAGTTTCGCCAAAGACAGGGGACAGCTATGAGGGCAAAATTTGGAATTCATACCAAAGGGGCAATATATGCGCACGAAAAGAAATTTCACAACAGAAAAGTGTTATGAAAAACATTCTAAGGAGACTACAGAAAGGTTTCTAGAGAGGGGGTATTCTGTACATCAATTACAGATAGCCAAGGAAGAAGTAGATTTAATGAACAGAAAAGATTTGTTTATTTCAAGAAAAGGCAATAAAGGTAAAAGTGATGATTTTCAAAAGAGGCCATTCTTTATTACAACACATACGGCTAGATTACGAGTTCTGCGTTAGCTTTAAAAAGCAGCGTTAAAGGGTCCTAACGCTGCTTTATTACGCCCACTGGTATTACAAGTCAGACAGGAAAGGGTCTACCGCTCACTTTTGTTCCACGACTTTTCCATACTGCAAATCCCCTTACGTCAATTGTGTATCCTATCTTTTTAATGGGATTTGCCTAACACTGGTATTACAAGTCTTGGAAGAAGTGAGCGGTACAGCCTCTACCTCCAAGACTCTTACCGCATTTAAAAGTCAGTAGTTAAGAATTTTATGGGCTAACGCCGGAACATAAAGCTCTTAACTACAGTGCTAAAAAGTACACTAACACCCGTAAACTACCTATTAACCTCTAAACTGAGGCCACCCCACATCACAAACACTATAATAAAATTATTTAACCACTAATCTGCCGACCGGACATCGCTGTCACCTACATTATACCTATGAACCCCTAATCTGCTGCCCCTAACATCGTCGACACCTACATTATATTTATTAACCCCTAATCTGCCGCCCCCAACGTCGCCGTCACCTACCTACACTTATTAACCCCTAATCTGCCAACCGGACATCGCCGCCACTATAATAAATGTATTAACCCCTAAACCACCGCACTCCCGCCTTGCAAATACTATAGTAAGTTTTATCTGCCCCCCAATGTCGCTGCCACCTACCTACAATTATTAACCCCTAATCTTCTGCCCCCAATGTCGCCACTACTATAATAAAGTTATTGACCCATAAACCTAAGTCTAACACCCCCTAAGTTAAATATAATTTAAATAAATCTAAATAAAATTTATATAAATAAATAAATTAATCCTATTTACAACTAAATACTTACCTATAAAATAAACCCTAATATAGCTACTATATAACTAATAGTTACATTGTAGCTATTTTAGGATTTATATTTATTTTACAGGCAACTTTATATTTATTTTAACTAGGTACAACAGCTATTAAATAGTTATTAACTATTTAATAGCTACCTAGTTAAAAAAAAATATTACAAGAAATTTAATCTAATTACACCTGATCTAAGCCCCCTAATAAATTAAAAAGCCCCCCCAAAATAATAAAATTCCCTATCCTAAACTAAATTACAAAGTAATCAGCTCTTTTACCAGCCCTTAAAAGGGCTTTTTGCAGGGCATTGCCCCAAAGTAATCAGCTCTTTTACCTGTAAAAAAAAGGAAATACAATACCTCCCAACATTACAACCCACCACCCACACACCCCTACTCTAAAACCCACCGATCCCCCCTTAAAAAAACCTAACACTACCCCATTGAATATAACCCTACCTTGAGCCGTGTTCACCCAACCGGGAACTGATGGGGCAGAAGAGGAGGACATCCGGACCGGCAGAAGTCTTCATCCTATCCAGGCAGAAGAGGACATCCAGACCGGCAGAAGTCTTCATCCAGGCGGCATCTTCTATCTTCATCCTTCCGGAGCGGAGCAAAGCCATCTTCTATCCAGCCGATGCAGAGCCATCCTCTTCAATCGAAGTCCTAATGCAGAATGAAGGTTCCTTTAAATGACTTCATCCAAGATGGCGTCCCTCGAATTCCGATTGGCTGATAAGATTCTATCAGCCAATCGGAATTAAGGTAGGAAAAATCTGATTGGTTGATTTAATCAGCCAATCGGATTGAACTTCAATCCGGTTCAATCCGATTGGCTGATTAAATCAACCAATCGGATTTTTCCTACCTTAATTCCGATTGGCTGATAGAATCTTATCAGCCAATCGGAATTCGATGGACGCCATCTTGGATGACGTCATTTAAAGGAACCTTCATTCGTCGTTAGTCCGTCGGAAGAAGAGGATGGTTCCGCGTCAGCTGGATTCAAGGTGGCTCCGCTCTAGATGACTGAAGATAGAAGATGACGCTTGGATGAAGACATCTGCCGCTTGGAGGACCTCTTCTGCCCCGATCGGATGAAGACTTCTTCCGGTCCGGATGTCCACTTATGGCCCATCGGTGGCCAGCTGGCTGACGGCTCAAGGTAGGGTGATCTTCAGGGGGGTAGTGTTAGGTTTCTTTAAGGGGGGATTGGGTGGGTTTAGAGTAGGGGTGTGTGGGTGGTGGGTTGTAATGTTGGGGGGGGGGGATTGTATTTTTTTTTACAGGTAAAAAAGCTGATTATTTTGGGGAATGCCCCGCAAAAAGCCCTTTTAAGGGCTGGTAAAAGAGCTGATTACTTTGTAATTTAGTTTAGGGTAGGGAATTTTATTTTTTTGGGGGGGCTTTTTTATTTTATTAGGGGGGCTTAGATTAGGTGTAATTAGATTAAATTTCTTGTAATATTTTTTTATTTTTGTAATTTAGTGGTTTTTTTTTGTACTATAGTTTATTTTATTTAATTGTATTTTATTTAAGATAATTGTATTTAATTTATTGAATTAATTTATTGATAGTGTAGTGTTAGGTGTATTTGTAATTTAGGTTAGGATTTATTTTACAGGTAATTTTGTAATTATTTTAACTAGGTAGCTATTAAATAGTTAATAACTATTTAATAGCTATTGTACCTAGTTAAAATAAATACAAAGTTGCATGTAAAATAAATATAAATCCTAAAATAGCTACAATGTAACTATTAGTTATATTGTAGCTATATTAGGGTTTATTTTATAGGTAAGTATTTAGTTTTAAATAGGATTAATTTATTAAATTATAGAAATTTTATTTAGATTTATTTAAATTATATTTAACTTAGGGGAGTGTTAGGGTTAGACTTAGGTTTAGGGGTTAATAACTTTATTATAGTAGCGGCAACATTGGGGGCGGGAGATTAGGGGTTAATAATTGAAGGTAGGTGGCAACGACGTTGGGGGCGGCAGATTAGGGGTTAATAAATGTAATATAGGTGTCAGCAATGTTAGGGGCAGCAGATTAGGGATTCATAGGGATAATGTATGTTGCGTCGGTGTCCGGAGCGGCAGATTAGGGGTTAATAGTGTAATGCAGGTGGTGACGATGTTTGGGGTGGCAGATTAGAGGTTAGGGGTGTTTAGACTCGGGGTTCATGTTAGGGTGTTGTTTCCTATGGGGAAATCGTGCACGAGCACGTTTTTCCAGCTTACCACTACCGTAAGCAATGCTGGTATTACCGGTAGAAGTGGCGCTAAATTTGCTTAACTCCCACTTTTCTGAAGCTAACGCAGCCATTCAGAAAACTTGTAATACCAGCGTTGTTTAAAGAGAGCGCTGGAAAAAAAAGGCTTGTTAGCACCGCAAGTTTTTACCGACAAAACTTGTAATCTAGGCGATAGTAAGGAACACTATCAAATATGTGAAATATTTAAGAAGGCTTTACCTATTTTAAACGTAGATGACACATTGGGGCCTAGTTATCAAGCCGTCAACCTCAAATACGCTGGAATTCCGCAGCGTATTTGTGGCGAGGCTGATACGCCTTAGTTATCAAAGGCTCGAGACCGGCAAAAGTAGAATTTTGTGACGTAAACTTCGATCCGCCGGACTCAGTCCGACACAGATCGATTCTTACGTCACTCCAGATGTTCCGCACACAAGTGCGGCACATTCTCACTACTTTTGCTAGTTATCAAAAAACTAGCAGGTACGCTCGGCACTTTTACGGCCCAGCGTACCTGGTTTTCAATCCGCCACCCTGGAGGCGGCGGATCCCATAGGAATCAATGGGAGTCTGACCATAGCGAAAGTACAAGTTTGCTGCTGACAGACATCCCATTGATTTCTATGGGAGCTGTCTACACCTAACACCCTAACACGTACCCCCTACACCGCCGCAACTAAATAAAATTATTACCCCCTAAACCGCCGCTCCCGGAGCCCACCGCAAGCTACTCTATACATATTAACCCCTAAACCGCCGCTCCCAGAGCCCACCGCAACTATAATAAATGTATTAACCCCTAAACCGCCGCTCCCTGAACCCGCCGCAACCTATATTAAATGTATTAACCCCTATCCTGCCCCCCCTACACCGTCGCCACCTATAATAAATTTAATAACCCCTAATCTGCCCCCCCTACACCGTCGCCACCTATAATAAATGTATTAACCCCTATCCTGCCCCCCACTACGCCGCCGCCACTGTAATAAAATTATTAACCCCTAAACCTAAGTCTAACCCTAACCCTAACGCCCCCCTAACTTAAATATTAATTAAATAAACCTAAATAAATTAACTCTTATTAACTACATGAATCCTATTTAAAACTAAATACTTACCTTTAAAATAAACCCTAATATAGCTACAATATAAATAATAATTATATTCTAGCTATCTTAGGATTTATTTTTATTTTACAGGTACATTTCAATTTATTTTAACTAGGTACAATAGCTATTAAATAGTTATTAACTATTTAATAGCTTACCTAGCTAAAATAAACTGAAATTTACCTGTAAAATAAAAACTAACCTAAGTTACAATTACACCTAACACTACACTATCATTAAATAAATTATTCCTATTTAAAAATAAATACTTACCTGTAAAATAAACCCTAAGATAGCTACAATATAATTAATAATTACATTGTAGCTATCTTCGGATTTATATTTATTTTACAGGTAACTTTGTATTTATTTTAGCTAGTTAGAATAGTTATTAAATAGTTATTAACTATTTAATAACTACCTAGCTAAAAGAAATACAAAATTACCTGTAAAATAAATCCTAACCTAAGTTACAATTAAACCTAATACTACACTATCATTAAATTAATTAAATAAACTGCCTACAAATAACTACAATTAAATACAATTACATAAACTAACTAAAGTACAAAAAATAAAAAAAGCTAAGTTACAAAAAATAAAAAAATAAGTTACAAACATGTTAAAAATATTACAACAATTTTAAGCTAATTACACCTAATCTAAGCCCCCTAATAAAATAACAAACCCCCCAAAATAAAAAAATGCCCTACCCTATTCTAAATTAAATACATTTCAAAGCTCTTTTACCTTACCAACCCTTAAAAGGGCCATTTGTAGGGGCATGCCCCAAAGAAAACAGCTCTTTTGCCTGTAAAAGAAAAATACAACCCCCCCCAACATTAAAACCCACCACCCACATACCCCTAATCTAACCCAAACCCCCCTTACAAAAACCTAACACTAAGCCCCTGAAGATCATCCTACCTTGTCTTCACTCAGCCGAGCAGCGATGGAACCGAAGTGGACATCCGGAGCGGAAGAAGTTAATCCTCCAAGCGGCGCTGAAGAAATCTTCCATCCGATGAAGTCATCATCCAGGCGGCGCTGAAGAAAAGTTTTCGATCCGGCCGATGTCATCTTCAAAGAGGCGCTGAAGAGGTCTTCTATCAGGGCGATGTCATCTTCCAAGCCGGGTCTTGAATCTTCCTCCCGCCGACGCGGAACCTCCTTCTTCACCGACGGACTACGACGAATGAAGGCTCCTTTAAGGGACGTCATCCAAGATGGCGTCCCCTCAATTCCGATTGGCTGATAGGATTCTATCAGCCAATCGGAATTAAGGTAGAAAAATCTGATTGGCTGATTGGATCAGCCAATCGGATTGAGATCGCATTCTATTGGCTGATCGGAACAGCCAATAGAATGCGAGCTCAATCTGATTGGCTGATTGGATCAGCCAATCGGATTGAACTTGAATCTGATTGGCTGATTCCATCAGCCAATCAGATTTTTCTACCTTAATTCCGATTGGCTGATAGAATCCTATCAGCCAATCGGAATTGAGGGGACGCCATCTTGGATGACGTGCCTTAAAGGAGCCTTCATTCATCGTAGTCCGTCGGTGAAGAAGGAGGTTCCGCGTCGGCGGGAGGAAGATTCAAGACCCGGCTTGGAAGATGACATCGCCCGGATAGAAGACCTCTTCAGCGCCTCTTTGAAGATGACATCGGCCGGATCGAAGACTTTTCTTCAGCGCCGCCTGGATGATGACTTCATCGGATGGAAGATTTCTTCAGCGCCGCTTGGAGGATTAACTTCTTCCGCTCCGGATGTCCACTTCGGTTCCATCGCTGCTCGGCTGAGTGAAGACAAGGTAGGATGATCTTCAGGGGCTTAGTGTTAGGTTTTTGTAAGGGGGGTTTGGGTTAGATTAGGGGTATGTGGGTGGTGGGTTTTAATGTTGTGGGGGGGTTGTATTTTTCTTTTACAGGCAAAAGAGCTGTTTTCTTTGGGGCATGCCCCCACAAATGGCCCTTTTAAGGGCTGGTAAGGTAAAAGAGCTTTGAAATTTATTTAATTTAGAATAGGGTAGGACATTTTTTTATTTTGGGGGGGTTTGTTATTTTATTAGGGGGCTTAGATTAGGTGTAAGTAGCTTAAAATTGTTGTAATATTTTTAACATGTTTGTAACTTATTTTTTTATTTTTTTAACTTAGCTTTTTTTATTTTTTGTACTTTAGTTAGTTTATGTAATTGTATTTAATTGTAGTTATTTGTAGGTAGTTTATTTAATTAATTTAATGATAGTGTAGTATTAGGTTTAATTGTAACTTAGGTTAGGATTTATTTTACAGGTAATTTTGTATTTCTTTTAGCTAGGTAAGCTATTAAATAGTTAATAACTATTTAATAACTATTCTAACTAGCTAAAATAAATACAAAGTAACCTGTAAAATAAATATAAATCCTAAGATAGCTACAATATAATTATTAATTATATTGTAGCTATCGTATGGTTTATTTTACAGGTAAGTATTTATTTTTAAATAGGAATAATTTATTAAAGTATAGTGTAGTGTTAGGTGTAATTGTAACTTAGGTTAGTTTTTATTTTACAGGTAAATTTCAGTTTATTTTAGCTAGGTAAGCTATTAAATAGTTAATAACTATTTAATAGCTATTGTACCTAGATAAAATAAATTGAAAGGTACCTGTAAAATAAAAATAAATCCTAAGATAGCTAGAATATAATTATTAATTATATTGTAGCTATCTTGAGGTTTATTTTACAGGTAAGTATTTATTTTTAAATAGGAATAATTTATTAAAGTATAGTGTAGTGTTAGGTGTAATTGTAACTTAGGTTAGTTTTTATTTTACAGGTAAATTTCAGTTTATTTTAGCTAGGTAAGCTATTAAATAGTTAATAACTATTTAATAGCTATTGTACCTAGTTAAAATAAATTGAAAGGTACCTGTAAAATAAAAATAAATCCTAAGATAGCTAGAATATAATTATTATTTATATTGTAGCTATATTAGGGTTTATTTTAAAGGTAAGTATTTCGTTTTAAATAGGATTCATTTAGTTAATAAGAGTTAATTTATTTAGATTTATTTAATTAATATTTAAGTTAGGGGGGCGTTAGGGTTAGACTTAGGTTTAGGGGTTAATAATTTTATTACAGTGGCGGCGGCGTAGTGGGGGGCAGGATAGGGGTTAATACATTTATTATAGGGGGCGACAGTGTAGGGGAGGCAGATTAGGGGTT
This sequence comes from Bombina bombina, assembly GCF_027579735.1. NCBI lineage: Eukaryota > Metazoa > Chordata > Amphibia > Anura > Bombinatoridae > Bombina > Bombina bombina. The sequence continues at coordinate 610,996,935 of NC_069505.1, read as the reverse complement.
AATAGGTTTAATATAGGTTGCGGCGGGTTCAGGGAGCAGCAGTTTAGGGGTTAAACTATTTATTTAGTTGCAGAGAGGTGCGGGATCAGCAGGATAGGGGTTAATAACTTTATAATAGAGGGTGACGGTGTAGGGGGGGCAGGATAGTGGTTACTAGGTATACTGTAGGTGGCAGCGGTGTCCGGGAGCGGCGGTTTAGGGGTTAATACATTTATAAGAGTTGCGGCAGGGTCTAGGAGCGGCGGTTTAGGGGATAATACATTTATGAGACTTGCGGCGGGGTCTAGGAGCGGCGATTTAGGGGTTAGTAACTTTATTTAGTTGCGGGGGGCTCCGGGGGCGCCGGTATAGGGGTTAGAGCAGTGTAGTTTAGTGTGAGTGCTTAGTGACAGGCTAGCAATAAAGCTGTAAAAAAGCCGAAGAGCAGCGAGATCGGATGAGTGATAACTCTCACAGTCCGCTGCTCATCGCCCCGCGGCTTTTTGACAGCTTTATTTGATAACTTAGGCATATTTTTTAAGGTCCGCGGCGGCGATGTGAGGCGAGCTTAGGCGGGCGTATTGGGCCGGCAAAGCCAGAAAAGTAGACGGCTTGATAACTACCCCCCATTGTGTTGAATTATGGAAAATGGGTGTCAATTTGTCACTAGGAGATCAAAGACATTATCGAATACATTGTCTCCCTCAATGTTATCAAGCAGTAGAACTGATAATTGGTAACTCCAAAAAAATGTTTTTTTAGATGTGGGAGCAGGAGGTACAAATCTTGCACTCATGAAAAATTTGGTGATGTCTTTTCTTCTTTTGACAAAAAGAAAACCTATAAAGTAAATAATTACATTAACTGCAATACGAGATATATAATTTATGTATTAACATGTCAACTTTGTAATAAAAATATGTTGGCCAAAGAACCAGACCACTAAAGAAAAGGTTCTTCGAACATCTGCGTTCCAATGAAGATATTGAGTCAGATACCCCAGTAGCCCTTCATTTTCGTAACCAACACAATAGTGAAAGCACATTTTTGCAATTCCAGGGTATACAACATGTAGGGAGACATGCTAGGTGTGGCAATAGATTAAAAACTCTCAGTCAAAAAGAAGTTTATTGGATATTCCAATTGTGAACTAGGGTTCCAAATGGATTAAACTCAGATTGGGATGTGAAACTATTTGTGGATTAACATTTCATTATTGAAGCGTAAATACTTGGGGATGGAATAGTTATCACCTAGAATGCTATTATATGTGCAATGTAATATTCCCCTTTTTTACATTACAATTCAGTAGCATATTTAAATAGGGAGTAATTTAATATGCATGAATCCTCATTTTGCATGTTTTAAAATGATTCATTTGTATATATATATTAATCACCTCTTTAGATATTGACAGGATAGATCTTCATTTTGTGCTTGAGAAATAAGTAGTATATTTAAAAAAGCAGTAATCTATGATCTATGTTTTTTTGCATGCTTCATAACGGCCGATTCATCTGTGTATGCATTAAATCCACTTTTTTGAATGGTGTTAAAATAAACTCATAATATGTTGTATTATACATACCAAAAGTGTTAAAGAATGCATTATAAGATGCATAATAGTTCATATAGGCTCTTTAAATTTAAAATGTAAAGTATATTATATGTTGATGTTCATATATTTACATTTAGGAATTAGTAGTTGGCAAATAGTTATTTGACTATAAAGTGACTATGTTCAATAACAAACATTGAAATATGTAATCATATTAATACCTATAATATTTTAGGAGTTAAAAGTTTGTTGCTATGTCATTATGTAGTATTGTTAACATATGTGTTCACTCTGATTACTTAAAGGGCACTTTTCTGTTCCCCTTTAAATAAGGGTTTGTATCAGAGAGTCACATGGGTCATTGAGAAAGTGTAACCAAACGAAACATGTTTGACCTGTAATTGTACCACACTTTTAACTTTATGCCACTTAATAAATATGTCTAATTTTAAGACATCTGGCTTTTCATTTATACTTACACCCAGAGAGGACTGAATACTCTTCTCTATGGAATTCAGGTTTTATTAAGGAACTAATGTTTTCATGTGTTTGTTTTATGTTTTCTGATCATTAAAAAGGTAGATCTGTCTACAAAATAGTTTGTGTATTTAAGAGTACCTGGCAAATGTATTTTTTTGTTTTATTAACTTACCCCCAGATGTCTTTTTTTTTTTTCCAAATAATATGAACAAATAGTCCTGACTTTATCTTGATATTGAAGAATTATGAAGAAAAAAAAACTGAGCTTCATCAAGTTACAGGAAATAAGTGATACATTTGCAGCCCTAAATAATGAATCTTTGTTTGGTACATGAATTTAGTGTATACAGAAATAACTGTGGTAGTCATAACTGTAGATAACTCAGTGCTGAATGTGGCATATGAACCAAATATGGGCAAGAACAGCAGAGAGCTCACTTCTTATGGAAGCTACCTAAGTTTTGTACTGAAAATATTTTAACAATGGCTGTAATAAAGGAGAACTTATCCCAGGAGAAAAGGTTGGGGGGAGTTATAGTTCTAGGATCTGTAACGTTTTTTCAAGGGGGGTTCAAAATGTCTATGATTTTTAATATTTGATTTTGAACTCGGGCCCTGCCCAAAAATTATTTTTCCATTTTATTTTCTGTCTTTATATGAAAATGTAATTATAATCATGATTAAATACTTTATTTATTTACTTCAATGTCTTTTGCATTGCAGTCTTTGCCTATTGTTTTATTTTTCTCCAGGTCTCTACATTTAAGCAGAATAAATACAAACTAAAATATTTAATATCTTTATTTGTCAAAGAAACATGTTTTAGCAGTTGGGTTGCTAGGAATTCATTACGGGGGGCACTTGTTGGAGGCCCACTGGTGTTTTATTGAGATTTCCTTCTCCATCAAAATTTTCTACCATAATTTGACGTGCACAATTACGTAATCGCACTCGACATATGTTTCAAAATAATGTGTGGGATGCAATTACATAAATACAAGCATGCGTACATCGTTCAGAAGCAAACTTTTACAGAGATAAAAATGAGTTCTCACATTCTTTATGAAAGCGTAACGTACATGAGAGCATGCACAGTGACATTATGGGCTCCATGTACAAAGCTGCCCTGGATCCCTTGCAGGGCAGGTTTGCACATGCGCGCCTGCTTCCCGTAATGTAAGAAGCACCTTCGCTACCTCTGAGGTGGCAGAGAGAAATCACCCCAAACTCACTCTCTCGGGGTGGTTGAGGACTATTTTTATAGTTTAGTGTTAGAATAGTTTTAATTTGGGGCGTTTTTTGTGGAGTTTTGGAATAGGCATATCTTTTTATTTTGTAATGATAGTTTTGTTTTTTGTATAGGTAAGGTTAGTTTCTTTTAAATTTGTCAGGTACATTTTTATTTCTATTTTTAAAGGTAGTAAGTTTATATTTTTACTAAAGTTAAGGTTAGTCTGTTTTTGGGTAACTTAGGAGGTGTTAGGTTAGGGGGTTTAGATGTGAGTGGGTTACTGATGTGGGAGTGTGCCGGTTTTGGTTTAGATTAAACATAATCAAGTAGAATAGAACCTAGTACAAATAATATTCAGAGATACTTCAATGAACAATTATGAGAAATCACTGAGAAACTGAAAAAAGTGTCAGTACCAATTTACATATACATGAGACTGATACATATCATTTATTGCCTTTTTATTAGCATCATTATTATTCTTGTGTCTACCATGTATTGCCTGTAATCCACTTTTCTTTAATTTAACCACATTACCAGTGAGTACATAATAATACATAAAAAGAGATTAAAAACACATTAATGCAGCTTCTTATACCATATTGAAGATCACACTTATTTATTACTTATGATTTATGGATGGATTTGCTAATTACATTTTATCTGCCACTAGTAATATTCAGGCGTTATGTTAAACAGTAAGGAGCGGCTGAAATAGCCCATTCATTCTCCCATAACCACTATACTGCTCACAAGGATTTCATATATACACCTAGCTGTGGCTAAACTCCTTCAATCTGGGAGCTGATTATTGTGTTATTAATATTGTGCTAATCCAACATACATACAAAGTGCATCTGTGCTACTCAAATATAAACATGATAGTATGGGAGCTGCAGTATGCTATTTAATAGGGGAGACTAGAATTCTTCAGAGGGGACACATTTATTCTGTATTATTATATACTAACTGGTAATGTGTTCAGAATAAAGAAAAGTGGATTACAGGCAATACATGGTAGACACGGGAATAATAATGATGCTAATAACAAGGCAATACATGATATGTATCAGTCTCATGTATAGGTAACTTTGTACTGATACTTTATTTCAGTTTCTCAGTCATTTCTCATAATTGCTCAGTGAAGTATCTCTGAATATTATTTGTACTAGGTCCTATTCTACTTATTTGTAAATTAACAAATACAAGTTACATTTTAAGTTAGAAGGCTAATTTGCCACACATTATTTACATGGTTGTACTTTCTATCTACCATGCATCCAAATGTGAAAGAGACTTCCTTTTCTAAGTATCTATTTGACTTAGTATAACTAGATAACTTTTTCTAGCTGCCCCTCTCACAGCTCTGGCCTTCAGTTGAAGCCACAGTACACAATAAATATATCATTTCCCTACCTCCAGAAGCTAATAAATTATAATATAAAATGTTCTGAATACATAGCTCACAGCATATTTAAAGGGACAGTCAACTCAAAAATTGTTATTGTTTAAAAAGATAGATCATCCCTTTATTATCCATACCCTAGTTTTGCACAGAAAGCATGGTTAGATTAATACACTTTTTACCTCTGTGATTACTTTGTATCTAAGCCTCTTCTGACAGCCCCCTGATCACATGACTTTTCATTTATTATCTATTGACTTGCATTTAAGCCAATTAGTGCTGTGTTGTGCACAATCCCTCGAGCGTGAGCACAACGTTATCTATATGGCTCACATGAACTAGCACTCCCCTGTTGTGAAACGCTAATAAAAAAGCATGTGATAGAGGCTGTCTTTAGTGGCTTAGAAACAGGCAGACATTTAGAGGTTTAAACTATAAAGTATATTAATATAACAATGTTGGTTGTGCAAAGCTGGGGAATGGGTTGTAAATGCATTATCTATCTTTTTAACCCCTTAACGACCAAGGACGTACGCCACACGTCCTCAAAAAAAATACAGTTGATGACCGAGGACGTGTGGCGTACGTCCTTGGTCTGGAAAGCAGCTGGAAGCGATCCTGCTCGCTTCCAGCTGCTTTCCGGTTATTGCAGTGATGCCTCGATATGGAGGCATCCTGCAATAACCCCCCTTGGCCATCCGATGCAGAGAGAGCCACTCTGTGGCCCTCTCTGCACCGGACATCGATGGCCGGTATCGTTGGTGGGTGGGAGCTTACGTGGGAGGCGGGTGGGCGGCCATCGACACCCTGGTTGAAGTGGAGGTCGGTGGGATCGGGGGCGGGACCTACGGGGGCACGCACGGGAGCGCGCGCGTGCACGGGGGGTGGTGGGCGGCGCGTGCACGGGGCGGGAGCGGGTGGGAACCACTACACTACAGAAGAAAAAAAAGGTAAAAGTTAAAAAAACTAATAAAATTCAAGTATTAAAAATATTAAAAATGTAATCTAAGCGACCTGGAAGGAGTTGGGGGTTGGTCTTGGTGGGGGGGGGAAAGCTACACTACAGAAAAGGGCATTTTTTTAAAAAAAAGGCACATTTTTTTTACAAAACTGGGTACTGGCAGACAGCTGCCAGTGCCCAAGATGGCGCCCATTAAGGCAGAGGGGAAGGGTTAGAGAGCTGTTTGGTGGGGGATCAGTGAGGTTGGGGTCTAAGGGGGGATCCTACACATCAGCATATGTAAATATGCTTTTTTTTTTTTTTTTTTTTTAAAAGGGCCAAATACCTTTTATTTTAGTACTGGCAGAGTTTCTGCCAGTACTTAAGATGGTGGGGACAATTGTGGGGTGGGGGAGGGAAGAGAGCTGTTTGGGAGGGATCAGGGGGTCTGATGTTTCAGGTGGGAGGCTGAGCTCTACACTAAAGATAAAATTAACCCTGCAAGCTCCCTACAAGCTACATAATTAACCCCTTCACTGCTAGCCATAATACAAGTGTGATGCGCAGCGGCATTTAGAGGCCTTCTAATTACCAAAAAGCAATGCCAAAGCCATATATGTCTGCTATTTCTGAACAAAGGGGATCCCAGAGAAGCATTTACAACCATTTGTGCCATAATTCAACAAGCTGTTTGTAAATAATTTCAGTGAGAAACCTAAAATTGAGAAAAAATTAACGTTTTTTTTAATTTGATCGCATTTGGCGGTGAAATGGTGGCATGAAATATACCAAAATTGGCCTAGATCAATACTTGGGGTTGTCTACTACACTACACTAAAGCTAAAACTACCCCAAAAAGCTCCCTACATGCTCCCTAATTAACCCCTTCACTGCTGGGCATAATACACGTGTGGTGCGCAGTGGCATTTAGCGGCCTTCTAATTACCAAAAGCAACGCCAAAGTCATATATGTCTGCTATTTCTGAACAAAGGGGATCCCAGAGAAGAATTTACAACCATTTATGCCATAATTGCACAAGCTGTTTGTAAATAATTTAAGTTAGAAACCAAAAGTTTGTGAAAAAATTTGTGAAAAGTGAACGATTTTTTGTATTTGATTGCATTTGGCGGTGAAATGGTGGCATGAAATATACCAAAATGGGCCTAGATCAATACTTTGGGTTGTCTACTAAAAAAAAATATATTTCCTAAAAGATATCAGTGTCCAATGTAAGTAGCGCTAATTTTGAAAAGAAATGGTTTGGAAATAGCAAAGTGCTACTTGTATTTATGGCCCTATAGTTTACAAAAAAAGCAAAGAACATGTAAACATTGGGTATTTCTAAAATCAGGACAAAATTTAGAAACTATTTAGCATGGGTGTTTTTTGGTGGTTGTAGATGTGTAACAGATTTTGGGGGTCATAGTTAGAAAAAGTGTTTTTTTTTCCATTTTTCTTCATATTTTATAATGTTTTTTATAGTAAATTATAAGATATGATGAAAATAATGGTATCTTTAGAAAGTCCATTTAATGGCGAGAAAAACGGTATATAATATGTGTGGGTACAGTAAATGAGTAAGAGGAAAATTACAGCTAAACACAAACACCTCAAAAATTTAAAAATAGCCTTGGTCCCAAACGGACAGAAAATGGAAAAGTGCTGTGGTCATTAAGGGGTTAAACAATAACAATGTTTGTGTTTACTGTCCTTTTAAGACACATAGGGGTCTGTTTATTAAGCAGGGGATGCTACCAACCCCCTCCATTTAAGGTTCACCGTTATAAGAAGACCGCTGCTCCTTAAATTGACCGCCAGCTTTTAGGGATGATTGACACCCCCTGCTAGCGCGGGGGGGGGGGGGATGTGTCTGATAGACTTGCTTGAAACAGGATTGACACAAACCTTCAATTTGTAAAAGTTTCTATGAAGCACAAAAAAGTGCAGCGCAATAAAAAGTGCAGCGCAATAAAGCGAAGTTTGCCTGTATATAAAATTGTGCTTTAGTAATAATTTAGTAGAAAATACGTTTTCAATATTTTAAAGTTAAACAAAGAAGTATATAGATACGGAGCGCTCACACAAATAGCAATAGAGGACTGGAGAATGAAACCACAAGATGAAATATATAGAACAACAATTTATTGCAAATGGGATTGTGAACAGAAACTTCATTTAAAAATACAGTTAAAATGCTAAACATCTAAAAAAGGGGGTCGTCTCCCTCTAAAAGAATCTGGCCACAATATATTAAGTGGACAGATATAAAACAATCCAATAATACTCTAAATAGGTCAAAAATATATATTTGTGAATACCAACATTTTATCAAGTGAATGGTTATATAAAACCTTAATGTTACTCTATATAAGTCTCAATCATATATTTGTGAAACCCACTGTGAAATGATTGGTTACCTAGAATAACCCCTTAATGACAACTGACATACCAGGTACGTCCTGCAAAAACTTGCAGTTAGTGACAATGGACGTACCTGGTACGTCAGTTGTCTTAGAGAGTGCTGGAAGCGATCGCAATCGCTTCCAGCAGCTCTCAGGGTATTGCAGTGATGCCTCGATATTGAGGCATCCTGCAATACCCTTTAGAAAGCATCCGATGCAGAGAGAGCCACTCTGTGGCCCTCTCTGCACCGGTAGCGATGCGGCCGTTCGTTGGTGGGTGGGAGCTTACAGGGAGGAGGGTGGGTGGCCCATCGCTACCCGGCATCCGGTTCCTTCAAGTGCACGCCGGATGCCAGGAGCGTGCGGGGGGCTGCGTGCACGCGCGCGCGTGTGTGTGTGTGCGCGTGCGCACGCGCAGCAATCACTGGCACTACCTCACCCGGGTTAGCCCCCCCATATTCAAAATTTTAACAAAATATCATTCCATTTGTTAGATCTTTGTTAGATCAGGTTAGATCAACTGTTTTTTTCGTTAGATCTACTCTAAAATATGAAATATTAACAATCTTTTTCAGGGGGGGCTAACCCGTAGCCAGCCCCCCCTCAACAAAAATTTGGACAAAATGTTATTGATTATTATAGCTCCATGTTAGATCAGGTTTGATCAGCCAAAAGTTTTGTTAGATCTAGTCTAATTACTGAGATATTGCATTTTTAATGAGGGGGGGCTAGCCCCCCCTCAACTGAAATCTGGACCAAATTTTATTGATTTTGATAGATATACGTTAGATCAGGTTAGATCAACTGTTTTTTTCATTAGATCTATCACGCAAGCGGCGGTATTCACAATCCTAGTTTGTGTGCGGGGGAGGGGTGATCCCCGGGTTAGCCCCCCCTCAACTGAAATCTGGACCAAATTTAATTGATTTTGATAGATATACGTTAGATCAGGTTAGATCAACTGTTTTTTTCGTTAGATCTATCACGCAAGCGGCGGTATTAACAATCCTATTTTGTGTGCGGGGGAGGGGTGATCCCCGGGTTAGCCCCCCCTCAACTGAAATCTGGACCAAATTTTATTGATTTTGATAGATATACGTTAGATCAGATTAGATCAACTGTTTTTTTCGTTAGATCTATCACGCAAGCGGCGGTATTCACAATCCTAGTTTGTGTGCGGGGGAGGGGTGATCCCCGGGTTAGCCCCCCCCTCAACTGAAATCTGGACCAAATTTGATTGATTTTGATAGATATACGTTAGATCAGGTTAGATCAACTGTTTTTTTCGTTAGATCTATCACGCAATCGGCGGTATTCACAATCCTAGTTTGTGTGCGGGGGAGGGGTGATTTCCGGGTTAGCCCCCCCTCAACTGAAATCTGGACCAAATTTTATTGATTTTGATAGATATACGTTAGATCAGGTTAGATCAACTGTTTTTTTCGTTAGATCTATCACGCAAGCGGCGGTATTCACAATCCTAGTTTGTGTGCGGGGGAGGGGTGATCCCCGGGTTAGCCCCCCCTCAACTGAAATCTGGACCAAATTTAATTGATTTTGATAGATATACGTTAGATCAGGTTAGATCAACTGTTTTTTTCGTTAGATCTATCACGCAAGCGGCGGTATTAACAATCCTATTTTGTGTGCGGGGGAGGGGTGATCCCCGGGTTAGCCCCCCCTCAACTGAAATCTGGACCAAATTTTATTGATTTTGATAGATATACGTTAGATCAGATTAGATCAACTGTTTTTTTCGTTAGATCTATCACGCAAGCAGCGGTATTAACAATCCTAGTTTGTGTGCGGGGGAGGGGTGATCCCCGGGTTAGCCCCCCCCTCAACTGAAATCTGGACCAAATTTGATTGATTTTGATAGATATACGTTAGATCAGGTTAGATCAACTGTTTTTTTCGTTAGATCTATCACGCAATCGGCGGTATTCACAATCCTAGTTTGTGTGCGGGGGAGGGGTGATTTCCGGGTTAGCCCCCCCTCAACTGAAATCTGGACCAAATTTTATTGATTTTGATAGATATACGTTAGATCAGGTTAGATCAACTGTTTTTTTCGTTAGATCTATCACGCAAGCGGCGGTATTCACAATCCTAGTTTGTGTGCGGGGGAGGGGTGATCCCCGGGTTAGCCCCCCCTCAACTGAAATCTGGACCAAATTTGATTGATTTTGATAGATATACGTTAGATCAGGTTAGATCAACTGTTTTTTTCGTTAAACCTATCACGCAAGCGGCGGTATTCACAATCCTAGTTTGTGTGCGGGGGAGGGGTGATCCCCGGGTTAGCCCCCCCTCAACTGAAATCTGGACCAAATTTGATTGATTTTGATAGATATACGTTAGATCAGGTTAGATCAACTGTTTTTTTCGTTAGATCTATCATGCAAGCGGAGGTATTAACAATCCTATTTTGTGTGCGGGGGAGGGGTGATCCCCGGGTTAGCCCCCCCTCAACTGAAATCTGGACCAAATTTTATTGATTTTGATAGATATACGTTAGATCAGGTTAGATCAACTATTTTTTTCGTTAGATCTATCACGCAAGCGGCGGTATTCACAATCCTAGTTTCTGTGCGGGGGAGGGGTGATCCCCGGGTTAGCCCCCCCTCAACTGAAATCTGGACCAAATTTAATTGATTTTGATAGATATACGTTAGATCAGGTTAGATCAACTGTTTTTTTCGTTAGATCTATCACGCAAGCGGCGGTATTCACAATCCTAGTTTGTGTGCGGGGGAGGGGTGATCCCCGGGTTAGCCCCCCTCAACTGAAATCTGGACTAAATTTTATTGATTTTGATAGATATAAGTTAGATCAGGTTAGATCAAATGTTTTTTTCGTTAGATCTATCACGCAAGCGGCGGTATTCACAATCCTATTTTGTGTGCGGGGGAGGGGTGATCCCCGGGTTAGCCCCCCCTCAACTGAAATCTGGACCAAATTTTATTGAATTTGATAGATATTCGTTAGATCAGGTTAGATCAACTGTTTTTTTTTTGTTAGATCTATAATGCAAGAGGCGGTATTCACAATCCTAGTTTGTGTGCGGGGGAGGGGTGATCCCGGGGTTAGCCCCCCCTCAACTGAAATCTGGACCAGATTTGATTGATTTTGATAGATATACTTTAGATCAGGTTAGATCAACTGTTTTTTTCGTTAGATCTATCACGCAAGCGGCGGTATTCACAATCCTATTTTGTGTGCGGGGGAGGGGTGATCCCCGGGTTAGCCCCCCCTCAACTGAAAGCTGGACCAAATTTTATTGAATTTGATAGATATACGTTAGATCAGGTTAGATCAACTGTTTTTTTTTGTGCCATAATTGCACAAGCTGTTTGTAAATAATTTCAGTGAGAAACCTAAAGTTTGTGACAAAATTTGTGAAAAAGTGAACAATTTTTTTTATTTGCTCGCATTTGGCAGTGAAATGGTGGCATGAAATATACCAAAATGGGCATAAATCAATACTTTGGGTTGTCTTCTAAAAAAAAATATATACATGTCAAGGGATATTCAGGGATTCCGGACAGATATCAGGGTTCCAAAGTAACTAGCGCTAATTTTGAAAAAAAGTGGTTTGGAAATAGCAAAGTGCTACTTGTACTTATTGCCCTATAACTTGCAAAAAAAGCAAACAACATGTAACCATTGGGTATTTCTAAACTCAGGACAAAATTTAGAAACTATTTAGCATGGGAGTTTTTTGGTGGTTGTAGATGAGTAACAGATTTTGGAGGTCAAAGTTAGAAAAAGTGTGTTTTTTTCCATTTTTTCCTCATATTTTATATATTTTTTATATTAAATTATAAGATGTGATGAAAAAAATGGTATCTTTAGAAAGTCCATTTAATGGCGAGAAAAACGGTATATAATATGTGTGGGTACAGTAATGAGTATATAAACGGTATATAATATGTGTGGGTACAGTAAATGAGTATATAAACGGTATATAATATGTGTGGGTACAGTAAATGAGTATATAAACGGTATATAATGTGTGTGGGTACAGTAAATGATTATATAAACAGTATATAATATGTGTAAGTACAGTAAATTAATATATAAACGGTATATAATATGTGTGTGTACAGTAAATGAGTATATAAACGGTATATAATATGTGTGTGTACAGTAAATGAGTATATAAACGGTATATAATATGTGTGTGTACAGTAAATGAGTATATAAACGGTATATCAATAGATAATAGTAGTGGTATTCAAGCGCTAAGAATGCCCTAAGCTGTAACCAAAAAAATGGGGTCTAACCTCCCCCAGAAAAAAGTGATGCTGAAACACAGGGATTGGTACAGCGCCAAAAAGGCCAAGGGACAAATATACAAAACTGCCGATACGTTTAAAATGAGGATTTATTACAATCAGATAAAACAATACACGTCATAAATTGTAAAATAGGATAAAACCAAATGGTGTAAGGCAAAGATTGCCGAGCAAGTCTTAAAGAAGGGCAATAGAAAATGTTTAAAACCATAGAATTGCTAGCAACATTAAAAGAATATTAAAAAACACTTGATGTTCATATAATTATAATTAGCGTAGAAATCTGAGGTACGTAAAAAAGGGGCAATTGGCTGTCTAAGGATTGAGTCAGTTATGGATCCATATTTGCGTGTGTACTGTGGTGAATTGTGGGTGGTGCGTGCAACAATTGAAGAGTATCCCTATTCCAGAGTAGACCTGGGTGTGGATGCTTGAAAGCTCCCAGAGGACAAATACAATGTGGTTAATTACAACACAGTCAAAATGATAACAAGTGGAATGCAACACAGTGGTGAAGATGATAAAACTGGATATAAAATCAACAAAAAAGTGCACATAAAATAGTGTCAAAAGGAAACTAGGACTCCGACACAAAAACAGAAGGAATCCAAGTCCAAAAAAATGGTGAGGTATCCTAAAAAAACAGATGAGGTAACGCTTAAAGTCAAATATAAAGTCAATGAAAAATAAAATTAAAAAATAAAAAAATTGGTGTTCAACAAAGGAGGCTGGAGAACAAAGTGGGTGCAAAAATCGGTGCGAAAAAATCAGAAAAAGACAAGCATAAAAAGTTAAACCATTTGTAATCCAAATATGGCCAATAGGTGATCCAGATATATCACAGTGGTGGAAAAAAATCAAAGTCTAACCACAACTAAGCAAAGTGGAAAAAAAAGTTGAAAAAATATATAGTGTCAAACAATAAGATGAAGGTAGAAGAATATATGTGTTGGGTGAGACAAGGTAAATTCCAGGGATCCCAATGAACTTTAGGCAATCAACGGCTCAATATTGTCGTCCCCAGTAGATTCCTGTAACCCAAAATAACAACATAGCGTAATACAGTAAAAAATATAGGTAATCGGGTTGAAAAGATGCTTACCAAAGGGTCTACGCGTTTCGGTCCTCAAAAGACCTTTTTCAAGACTGATCCAGTGGTAAGCAAAGCATCTTTAAATAGGGGTTTGCTGGAGTACCCGGATGTGGCTTACAAAACATTCCACTTCCGGTTCCGCTTGGCATTTGTAAAAAAGTAACTTTAATTGTCAAATGTAGAGTTTATTTGTGGACATATTTGATGTCATATAGGGGGTATTGCAGTGAACGTGTTCATGGCAATACTACTGTTTATATTTAGATGTATCAAAAAGTAGGAAACGTAAGTCGTGACTTCATTTCCGGTTTACGGATCAGATTAGCTTGCCTCTATATCCTCATTTGACATTCAGTACATCTAAATAGAAACAAATGTTGCAATATGCAAACCAATTAGCGGCGATCATTTCAGACCCTCTACCTTTGGGTATTTTCCATGAGAAACAAAATTGGCAGTTAGAGATGTTATATGTATCTCTTATATATGTTTTGCAACACTTATGATAATCAAAAAAATGATTAAAAATAAAAATAAAATATAATAGAGAGCATGGTCACTATTTGGACCGCCTCTATATATTCGAAGTTCTGAGGTCCCTGTTTTAGACTCAAGGGATCTTGATATGTATTCATAAGTGTGTATAATATATGACATTATCATAACATCATGACCCATTTCTTATTAAACAGGGTATATTTAACAATCTTTATCATGGTCAAATCACAGTTCCTTTTGTTATCCACGTTTTTTTGGGTATCGTGAACTAGTACCAGGCAGTGGTATTTGCTATAGTCTCTGTGTGGTATGGAGACCGATAGATAGGTAGTGCCTATGATCAGATTGCTTGAGTTGGTAGCATTAGGGAAATGTTTTTCGCTACAAGACAAAATCTATTGGATGTGATATCGTATTAATTTGAAAGATAGCAGACAGGGTTGGCAATATTATCCTAATGTGGGTACTCCTCAAATATATATTATTTTTAATGTTTGGTTAACTATAGGTATATCTTAGCCCTTTCTATCGCAGATATATCGATGATATTCTCATCATCTGGAAAGGTACAATACAAGATCTTATATATACTATTGAGATTATGAACAAAAACGTTCTAAATCTAAAGTTCACCCACATTTGGAGCCTAAAAGAAATAGTCTTCTTGGACTTAAAAATAGAAGTCCACAATAGCAAATGGGAAACGTCCACGCACTTCAAAACAGTTGATAGTAACAACTATGTGCATCACAATAGTTGCCATCATGAAAAATGGATAAACAACATCCCCAAAAGCCAATTTTTAAGAGTTCGAAAAAACTGCTCGAACATCCAGACATGGGAGAAACAAGTGACCCGTCTAAAAGAAAAGTTTGTAGAACGAGGCTATAAGGAAGAAGATCTAAACCTCAAGATAGAGGAAGTAAGAAAGGTGGAAAGGAAAGATCTAACAAAATACAAAGAAAAGAAAGGATACGGGACAGAAGGAAGACTCAATATACCAATGATCACAGAGTACAGCAGTAACAGATATATTATGGAAAAAATCTTTAAAAAACACTGGCATCTGCTGAAGGACGATGAGATCATTGGGAACTCACTCCCTGATCGACCCAGTTTTGTATATAAAAAAACAAGTAACCTTAAAAACGTATTAGCTCCAAGCTTGCTCCGAAAGAAAAAAACGAAAACATACGACTTACAGGGAAAACCACTGAAAGGATATTTCCCATGCCACTCTTGTAAAGCTTGCAAGAGAGGGATTAAGACCAAACAATTCCATTCATTCCAAACTGGAGAAGAATTTGCGATTAAGGACCTTATCAGATGCAAAGACACAGGGGTCATCTATCTCATCGAGTGTTCCTGTGGCCTCCAGTATGTTGGCCAGACTTCGAGAAGCCTCAGAGATAGGCTGAGAGAGCACATATTACTGATCGAAAAACAAAATAAGGACACCATACTATATAAACATTTTGCAGATAAACATAATGGCAGAATACAGGAGATGAGGTTCATGGGCATACAAAAAATAATGAAAAACTGGAGGGGAGGGGACTTTGAAAAAATCCTTCTCAGGGCAGAATCGAAATGGATTTTTCTATTGGACTGCCTACACCCAAAAGGTCTAAACAATAGAGAGGACCTGGCCCACCTCTTCAACTAGTAACGAGAACCCACTCCTATGCCCACTTATGACTCAAATTAACTGTTAGGTCTTACCAGCTTCCTTCCCCCACACATGAAAAAATCTAATTGAAACCTATCTGAATCTTAGATAGTCAGTTAGAAATAAAGACTAATAGAAATCCTTTCTCAATTAAAAGAATTACTACACGCACTCTTAGATACAAAAGGACATATGGTATAATACCTTACGATCATATAATAGAACACCTTTTACATAAATGCTATTTACACAAATAGCCTTGTCGGGTCCAATGCATATTCAATAGGTTCATCAATCCCTGATCATATACATTCACCAGTTCTCCTTATATGCAGGTGACATCTGATATCATGCTCGACTTCCAAATGCCAATCAACCAACCTCTCATTCAAGTAACAACTAAGTATAGGATAAATCCAATTTTGACCTTAAAAGTCTAGTCCACTCCTATTTTTCTAAGAAATTGCCTCTTGATTGATAATTTATCGTAACAAAAAGTCCAAAAGGGCTAAGATATACCTATAGTTAACCAAACATTAAAAATAATATATATTTGAGGAGTACCCACATTAGGATAATATTGCCAACCCTGTCTGCTATCTTTCAAATTAATACGATATCACATCCAATAGATTTTGTCTTGTAGCGAAAAACATTTCCCTAATGCTACCAACTCAAGCAATCTGATCATAGGCACTACCTATCTATCGGTCTCCATACCACACAGAGACTATAGCAAATACCACTGCCTGGTACTAGTTCACGATACCCAAAAAAACGTGGATAACAAAAGGAACTGTGATTTGACCATGATAAAGATTGTTAAATATACCCTGTTTAATAAGAAATGGGTCATGATGTTATGATAATGTCATATATTATACACACTTATGAATACATATCAAGATCCCTTGAGTCTAAAACAGGGACCTCAGAACTTCGAATATATAGAGGCGGTCCAAATAGTGACCATGCTCTCTATTATATTTTATTTTTATTTTTAATCATTTTTTTGATTATCATAAGTGTTGCAAAACATATATAAGAGATACATATAACATCTCTAACTGCCAATTTTGTTTCTCATGGAAAATACCCAAAGGTAGAGGGTCTGAAATGATCGCCGCTAATTGGTTTGCATATTGCAACATTTGTTTCTATTTAGATGTACTGAATGTCAAATGAGGATATAGAGGCAAGCTAATCTGATCCGTAAACCGGAAATGAAGTCACGACTTACGTTTCCTACTTTTTGATACATCTAAATATAAACAGTAGTATTGCCATGAACACGTTCACTGCAATACCCCCTATATGACATCAAATATGTCCACAAATAAACTCTACATTTGACAATTAAAGTTACTTTTTTACAAATGCCAAGCGGAACCGGAAGTGGAATGTTTTGTAAGCCACATCCGGGTACTCCAGCAAACCCCTATTTAAAGATGCTTTGCTTACCACTGGATCAGTCTTGAAAAAGGTCTTTTGAGGACCGAAACGCGTAGACCCTTTGGTAAGCATCTTTTCAACCCGATTACCTATATTTTTTACTGTATTACGCTATGTTGTTATTTTGGGTTACAGGAATCTACTGGGGACGACAATATTGAGCCGTTGATTGCCTAAAGTTCATTGGGATCCCTGGAATTTACCTTGTCTCACCCAACACATATATTCTTCTACCTTCATCTTATTGTTTGACACTATATATTTTTTCAACTTTTTTTTCCACTTTGCTTAGTTGTGGTTAGACTTTGATTTTTTTCCACCACTGTGATATATCTGGATCACCTATTGGCCATATTTGGATTACAAATGGTTTAACTTTTTATGCTTGTCTTTTTCTGATTTTTTCGCACCGATTTTTGCACCCACTTTGTTCTCCAGCCTCCTTTGTTGAACACCAATTTTTTTATTTTTTTATTTTATTTTTCATTGACTTTATATTTGACTTTAAGCGTTACCTCATCTGTTTTTTTAGGATACCTCACCATTTTTTTGGACTTGGATTCCTTCTGTTTTTGTGTCGGAGTCCTAGTTTCCTTTTGACACTATTTTATGTGCACTTTTTTGTTGATTTTATATCCAGTTTTATCATCTTCACCACTGTGTTGCATTCCACTTGTTATCATTTTGACTGTGTTGTAATTAACCACATTGTATTTGTCCTCTGGGAGCTTTCAAGCATCCACACCCAGGTCTACTCTGGAATAGGGATACTCTTCAATTGTTGCACGCACCACCCACAATTCACCACAGTACACACGCAAATATGGATCCATAACTGACTCAATCCTTAGACAGCCAATTGCCCCTTTTTTACGTACCTCAGATTTCTACGCTAATTATAATTATATGAACATCAAGTGTTTTTTAATATTCTTTTAATGTTGCTAGCAATTCTATGGTTTTAAACATTTTCTATTGCCCTTCTTTAAGACTTGCTCGGCAATCTTTGCCTTACACCATTTGGTTTTATCCTATTTTACAATTTATGACGTGTATTGTTTTATCTGATTGTAATAAATCCTCATTTTAAACGTATCGGCAGTTTTGTATATTTGTCCCTTGGCCTTTTTGGCGCTGTACCAATCCCTGTGTTTCAATATAAACGGTATATAATATGTGTGGGTACAGTAAATGAGTATATAAACGGTATATAATATGTGTGTGTACAGTAAATGAGTATATAAACGGTATATAATATGTGTGGGTACAGTAAATGAGTATATAAACGGTATATAATATGTGTGTGTACAGTAAATGAGTATATAAACGGTATATAATATGTGTGGGTACAGTAAATGAGTATATAAACGGTATATAATATGTGTGAGTACAGTAAATGAGTATATAAATGGTATATAATATGTGTGAGTACAGTAATGAGTATATAAACGGTATATAATATGTGTGAGTACAGTAAATGAGTATATAAATGGTATATAATGTGTGTGGGTACAGTAAATGAGTATATAAACAGTATATAATATGTGTGAGTACAGTAAATGAGTATATAAACGGTATATAATATGTGTGAGTACAGTAATGAGTATATAAACGGTATATAATATGTGTGGGTACAGTAATGAGTATAAAAACGGTATATAATATGTGTGGGTACAGTAAATGAGTATATAAACGGTATATAATATGTGTGGGTACAGTAAATGAGTATATAAACGGTATATAATATGTGTGTGTACAGTAAATGAGTATATAAACGGTATATAATATGTGTGTGTACAGTAAATGAGTATATAAACGGTATATAATATGTGTGGGTACAGTAAATGAGTATATAAACGGTATATAATATGTGTGTGTACAGTAAATGAGTATATAAACGGTATATAATATGTGTGTGTACAGTAAATGAGTATATAAACGGTATATAATATGTGTGGGTACAGTAAATGAGTATATAAACAGTATATAATATGTGTGAGTACAGTAAATGAGTATATAAGCGGTATATAATATGTGTGAGTACAGTAATGAGTATATAAACGGTATATAATATGTGTGAGTACAGTAAATGAGTATATAAATGATATATAATGTGTGTGTGTACAGTAAATGAGTATATAAACAGTATATAATATGTGTGGGTACAGTAAATGAGTATATAAACAGTATATAATATGTGTGGGTACAGTAAATGAGTATATAAACGGTATATAATATGTGTGAGTACAGTAATGAGTATATAAACGGTATATAATATGTGTGAGTACAGTAAATGAGTATATAAATGGTATATAATGTGTGTGGGTACAGTAAATGAGTATATAAACGGTATATAATATGTGTGAGTACAGTAATGAGTATATAAACGGTATATAATATCTGTGGGTACAGTAAATGAGTATATAAACGGTATATAATATGTGTGAGTACAGTAAATGAGTATATAAACGGTATATAATATGTGTAAGTACAGTAAATGAGTATATAAACGGTATATAATATGTGTGTGTACAGTAAATGAGTATATAAACGGTATATAATATGTGTGGGTACAGTAAATGAGTATATAAACGGTATATAATATGTGTGTGTACAGTAAATGAGTATATAAACGGTATATAATATGTGTGTGTACAGTAAATGAGTATATAAACGGTATATAATATGTGTGGGTACAGTAAATGAGTATATAAACGGTATATAATATGTGTGAGTACAGTAAATGAGTATATAAATGGTATATAATATGTGTGAGTACAGTAATGAGTATATAAACGGTATATAATATGTGTGAGTACAGTAAATGAGTATATAAATGGTATATAATGTGTGTGGGTACAGTAAATGAGTATATAAACAGTATATAATATGTGTGAGTACAGTAAATGAGTATATAAACGGTATATAATATGTGTGAGTACAGTAATGAGTATATAAACGGTATATAATATGTGTGGGTACAGTAATGAGTATAAAAACGGTATATAATATGTGTGGGTACAGTAAATGAGTATATAAACGGTATATAATATGTGTGTGTACAGTAAATGAGTATATAAACGGTATATAATATGTGTGTGTACAGTAAATGAGTATATAAACGGTATATAATATGTGTGGGTACAGTAAATGAGTATATAAACGGTATATAATATGTGTGTGTACAGTAAATGAGTATATAAACGGTATATAATATGTGTGTGTACAGTAAATGAGTATATAAACGGTATATAATATGTGTGGGTACAGTAAATGAGTATATAAACGGTATATAATATGTGTGAGTACAGTAAATGAGTATATAAGCGGTATATAATATGTGTGAGTACAGTAATGAGTATATAAACGGTATATAATATGTGTGAGTACAGTAAATGAGTATATAAATGATATATAATGTGTGTGTGTACAGTAAATGAGTATATAAACGGTATATAATATGTGTGGGTACAGTAAATGAGTATATAAACAGTATATAATATGTGTGGGTACAGTAAATGAGTATATAAACGGTATATAATATGTGTGAGTACAGTAATGAGTATATAAACGGTATATAATATGTGTGAGTACAGTAAATGAGTATATAAATGGTATATAATGTGTGTGGGTACAGTAAATGAGTATATAAACGGTATATAATATGTGTGAGTACAGTAATGAGTATATAAACGGTATATAATATCTGTGGGTACAGTAAATGAGTATATAAACGGTATATAATATGTGTGAGTACAGTAAATGAGTATATAAACGGTATATAATATGTGTAAGTACAGTAAATGAGTATATAAACGGTATATAATGTGTGTGTGTACAGTAAATGAGTATATAAACGGTATATAATATGTGTGGGTACAGTAAATGAGTATATAAACGGTATATAATGTGTGTGTGTACAGTAAATGAGTATATAAACGGTATATAATATGTGTGTGTACAGTAAATGAGTATATAAACGGTATATAATGTGTGTGTGTACAGTAAATGAGTATATAAATGGTATATAAT
Source organism: Bombina bombina (assembly GCF_027579735.1). Classification (NCBI taxonomy): domain Eukaryota; kingdom Metazoa; phylum Chordata; class Amphibia; order Anura; family Bombinatoridae; genus Bombina; species Bombina bombina. The sequence continues at coordinate 610,975,897 of NC_069505.1, read as the reverse complement.
GTGTGTGTGTACAGTAAATGAGTATATAAACGGTATATAATATGTGTGTGTACAGTAAATGAGTATATAAACGGTACATAATATGTGTGGGTACAGTAAATGAGTATATAAACGGTATATAATATGTGTGGGTACAGTAAATGAGTATATAAACGGTATATAATATGTGTGAGTACAGTAATGAGTATATAAACAGTATATAATATGTGTGGGTACAGTAATGAGTATAAAAACGGTATATAATAGGTGTGAGTACAGTAATGAGTATATAAACGGTATATAATATGTGTGTGTACAGTAATGAGTATATAAACGGTATATAATATGTGTGAGTACAGTAATGAGTATATAAACGGTATATAATATGTGTGAGTACAGTAATGAGTATATAAACAGTATATAATGTGTGTGGGTACAGTAATGAGTATAAAAACGGTATATAATATGTGTGAGTACAGTAATGAGTATATAAACGGTATATAATATGTGTGGGTACAGTAAATGAGTATATAAACGGTATATAATATGTGTGGGTACAGTAAATGAGTATAAAAACGGTATATAATATGTGTGAGTACAGTAATGAGTATATAAACAGTATATAATATGTGTGGGTACAGTAAATGAGTATATAAACGGTATATAATATGTGTGGGTACAGTAATGAGTATATAAACGGTATATAATATGTGTGAGTACAGTAAATGAGTATATAAACGGTATATAATATGTGTGAGTACAGTAATGAGTATATAAACAGTATATAATGTGTGTGGGTACAGTAATGAGTATAAAAACGGTATATAATATGTGTGTGTACAGTAATGAGTATATAAACGGTATATAATATGTGTGGGTACAGTAAATCAGTATATAAACGGTATATAATATGTGTGGGTACAGTAAATGAGTATATAAACGGTATATAATATGTGTGTGTACAGTAATGAGTATATAAACGGTATATAATATGTGTGGGTACAGTAAATGAGTATATAAACGGTATATAATATGTGTGTGTACAGTAATGAGTATATAAACGGTATATAATATGTGTGGGTACAGTAATGAGTATAAAAACGGTATATAATATGTGTGTGTACAGTAAATGAGTATATAAACGGTATATAATATGTGTGGGTACAGTAAATGAGTATATAAACGGTATATAATATGTGTGGGTGCAGTAAATGAGTATATAAATGGTATATAATATGTGTGTGTACAGTAATGAGTATATAAACGGTATATAATATGTGTGGGTACAGTAATGAGTATAAAAACGGTATATAATATGTGTGTGTACAGTAAATGAGTATATAAACGGTATATAATATGTGTGGGTACAGTAATGAGTATATAAACGGTATATAATATGTGTGTGTACAGTAAATGAGTATATAAACGGTATATAATATGTGTGTGTACAGTAATGAGTATATAAACGGTATATAATATGTGTGTGTACAGTAATGAGTATATAAACGGTATATAATATGTGTGTGTACAGTAATGAGTATAAAAACGGTATATAATATGTGTGAGTACAGTAATGAGTATATAAACGGTATATAATATGTGTGTGTACAGTAATGAGTATATAAACGGTATATAATATGTGTGTGTACAGTAATGAGTATATAAACGGTATATAATATGTGTGTGTACAGTAAATGAGTATATAAACGGTATATAATATGTGTGGGTACAGTAAATGAGTATATAAACGGTATATAATATGTGTGTGTACAGTAATGAGTATATAAACGGTATATAATATGTGTGTGTACAGTAATGAATATATAAACGGTATATAATATGTGTGGGTACAGTAATGAGTATAAAAACGGTATATAATATGTGTGGGTACAGTAATGAGTATAAAAACTGTATATAATATGTGTGTGTACAGTAATGAGTATATAAACGGTATATAATATGTGTGAGTACAGTAAATGAGTATATAAACGGTATATAATATGTGTGGGTACAGTAATGAGTATAAAAACGGTATATAATATGTGTGTGTACAGTAAATGAGTATATAAACGGTATATAATATGTGTGAGTACAGTAATGAGTATATAAACGGTATATAATATGTGTGGGTACAGTAATGAGTATAAAAACGGTATATAATATGTGTGGGTACAGTAATGAGTATAAAAACGGTATATAATATGTGTGTGTACAGTAATGAGTATATAAACGGTATATAATATGTGTGGGTACAGTAATGAGTATAAAAACGGTATATAATATGTGTGTGTACAGTAATGAGTATAAAAACGGTATATAATATGTGTGTGTACAGTAATGAGTATAAAAACGGTATATAATATGTGTGTGTACAGTAAATGAGTATAAAAACGGTATATAATATGTGTGGGTACAGTAATGAGTATAAAACGGTATATAATATGTGTGTGTACAGTAATGAGTATATAAACGGTATATAATATGTGTGGGTACAGTAATGAGTATAAAAACGGTATATAATATGTGTGGGTACAGTAAATGAGTATATAAACGGTATATAATATGTGTGTGTACAGTAATGAGTATATAAACGGTATATAATATGTGTGGGTACAGTAATGAGTATAAAAACGGTATATAATATGTGTGTGTACAGTAATGAGTATATAAACGGTATATAATATGTGTGTGTACAGTAATGAGTATATAAACGGTATATAATGTGTGTGGGTACAGTAAATGAGTATATAAACGGTATATAATATGTGTGTGTACAGTAATGAGTATATAAACGGTATATAATATGTGTGGGTACAGTAATGAGTATAAAAACGGTATATAATATGTGTGTGTACAGTAAATGAGTATATAAACGGTATATAATATGTGTGAGTACAGTAAATGAGTATATAAACGGTATATAATGTGTGTGAGTACAGTAAATGAGTATATAAACGGTATATAATATGTGTGTGTACAGTAAATGAGTATATAAACGGTATATAATGTGTGTGTGTACAGTAAATGAGTATATAAATGGTATATAATGTGTGTGTGTACAGTAAATGAGTATATAAACGGTATATAATATGTGTGTGTACAGTAAATGAGTAAATAAACGGTACATAATGTGTGTGTGTACAGTAAATGAGTATATAAACGGTATATAATATGTGTGTGTACAGTAAATGAGTAAATAAACGGTACATAATATGTGTGAGTACAGTAAATGAGTATATAAACGGTATATAATGTGTGTGAGTACAGTAAATGAGTATATAAACGGTATATAATATGTGTGTGTACAGTAAATGAGTATATAAACGGTATATAATGTGTGTGAGTACAGTAAATGAGTATATAAACGGTATATAATATGTGTGTGTACAGTAAATGAGTATATAAACGGTATATAATATGTGTGTGTACAGTAAATGAGTATATAAATGGTATATAATGTGTGTGTGTACAGTAAATGAGTATATAAACGGTATATAATATGTGTGTGTACAGTAAATGAGTATATAAACGGTATATAATATGTGTGAGTACAGTAAATGAGTATATAAACGGTATATAATGTGTGTGAGTACAGTAAATGAGTATATAAACGGTATATAATATGTGTGTGTACAGTAAATGAGTATATAAACGGTATATAATGTGTGTGTGTACAGTAAATGAGTATATAAATGGTATATAATGTGTGTGTGTACAGTAAATGAGTATATAAACGGTATATAATATGTGTGTGTACAGTAAATGAGTAAATAAACGGTACATAATGTGTGTGTGTACAGTAAATGAGTATATAAACGGTATATAATATGTGTGTGTACAGTAAATGAGTAAATAAACGGTACATAATATGTGTGAGTACAGTAAATGAGTATATAAACGGTATATAATGTGTGTGAGTACAGTAAATGAGTATATAAACGGTATATAATATGTGTGTGTACAGTAAATGAGTATATAAACGGTATATAATGTGTGTGAGTACAGTAAATGAGTATATAAACGGTATATAATATGTGTGTGTACAGTAAATGAGTATATAAACGGTATATAATATGTGTGTGTACAGTAAATGAGTATATAAATGGTATATAATGTGTGTGTGTACAGTAAATGAGTATATAAACGGTATATAATATGTGTGTGTACAGTAAATGAGTATATAAACGGTATATAATATGTGTGAGTACAGTAAATGAGTATATAAACGGTATATAATGTGTGTGAGTACAGTAAATGAGTATATAAACGGTATATAATATGTGTGTGTACAGTAAATGAGTATATAAACGGTATATAATATGTGTGTGTACAGTAAATGAGTATATAAACGGTATATAATATGTGTGTGTACAGTAAATGAGTATATAAACGGTATATAATATGTGTGTGTACAGTAAATGAGTATATAAACGGTATATAATATGTGTGTGTACAGTAAATGAGTATATAAACGGTATATAATATGTGTGGGTACAGTAATGAGTATATAAACGGTATATAATATGTGTGGGTACAGTAATGAGTATATAAACGATATATAATATGTGTGGGTACAGTAATGAGTATATAAACGGTATATAATATGTGTGTGTACAGTAATGAGTATAAAAACGGTATATAATATGTGTGAGTACAGTAATGAGTATATAAACGGTATATAATATGTGTGTGTACAGTAATGAGTATATAAACGGTATATAATATGTGTGTGTACAGTAATGAGTATATAAACGGTATATAATATGTGTGTGTACAGTAAATGAGTATATAAACGGTATATAATATGTGTGGGTACAGTAAATGAGTATATAAACGGTATATAATATGTGTGGGTACAGTAATGAGTATATAAACAGTATATAATATGTGTGGGTACAGTAATGAGTATATAAACAGTATATAATATGTGTGTGTACAGTAATGAGTATATAAACGGTATATAATATGTGTGGGTACAGTAATGAGTATATAATATGTGTGGGTACAGTAATGAGTATATAAACGGTATATAATATGTGTAAGTACAGTAAATGAGTATATAAACGGTATATAATATGTGTGAGTACAGTAAATGAGTATATAAACGGTATATAATATGTGTGGGTACAGTAATGAGTATATAAACGGTATATAATATGTGTGGGTACAGTAATGAGTATATAAACGGTATATAATATGTGTGAGTACAGTAATGAGTATATAAACAGTATATAATGTGTGTGGGTACAGTAATAAGTATAAAAACGGTATATAATATGTGTGAGTACAGTAATGAGTATATAAACGGTATATAATATGTGTGGGTACAGTAAATGAGTATATAAACGGTATATAATATGTGTGGGTACAGTAAATGAGTATAAAAACGGTATATAATATGTGTGAGTACAGTAATGAGTATATAAACAGTATATAATATGTGTGGGTACAGTAAATGAGTATATAAACGGTATATAATATGTGTGGGTACAGTAATGAGTATATAAACGGTATATAATATGTGTGAGTACAGTAAATGAGTATATAAACGGTATATAATATGTGTGAGTACAGTAATGAGTATATAAACAGTATATAATGTGTGTGGGTACAGTAATGAGTATAAAAACGGTATATAATATGTGTGTGTACAGTAATGAGTATATAAACGGTATATAATATGTGTGGGTACAGTAAATCAGTATATAAACGGTATATAATATGTGTGGGTACAGTAAATGAGTATATAAACGGTATATAATATGTGTGTGTACAGTAATGAGTATATAAACGGTATATAATATGTGTGGGTACAGTAAATGAGTATATAAACGGTATATAATATGTGTGTGTACAGTAATGAGTATATAAACGGTATATAATATGTGTGGGTACAGTAATGAGTATAAAAACGGTATATAATATGTGTGTGTACAGTAAATGAGTATATAAACGGTATATAATATGTGTGGGTACAGTAAATGAGTATATAAACGGTATATAATATGTGTGGGTGCAGTAAATGAGTATATAAATGGTATATAATATGTGTGTGTACAGTAATGAGTATATAAATGGTATATAATATGTGTGTGTACAGTAATGAGTATATAAACGGTATATAATATGTGTGTGTACAGTAATGAGTATATAAACGGTATATAATATGTGTGGGTACAGTAATGAGTATAAAAACGGTATATAATATGTGTGTGTACAGTAAATGAGTATATAAACGGTATATAATATGTGTGGGTACAGTAAATGAGTATATAAACGGTATATAATATGTGTGAGTACAGTAAATGAGTATATAAACGGTATATAATGTGTGTGAGTACAGTAAATGAGTATATAAACGGTATATAATATGTGTGGGTACAGTAAATGAGTATATAAACGGTATATAATATGTGTGGGTGCAGTAAATGAGTATATAAATGGTATATAATGTGTGTGTGTACAGTAAATGAGTATATAAACGGTATATAATATGTGTGTGTACAGTAAATGAGTATATAAACGGTATATAATATGTGTGAGTACAGTAAATGAGTATATAAACGGTATATAATGTGTGTGAGTACAGTAAATGAGTATATAAACGGTATATAATATGTGTGTGTACAGTAATGAGTATATAAACGGTATATAATATGTGTGTGTACAGTAATGAGTATATAAACGGTATATAATATGTGTGTGTACAGTAATGAGTATAAAAACGGTATATAATATGTGTGAGTACAGTAATGAGTATATAAACGGTATATAATATGTGTGTGTACAGTAATGAGTATATAAACGGTATATAATATGTGTGTGTACAGTAATGAGTATATAAACGGTATATAATATGTGTGTGTACAGTAAATGAGTATATAAATGGTATATAATATGTGTGGGTACAGTAAATGAGTATATAAACGGTATATAATATGTGTGTGTACAGTAATGAGTATATAAACGGTATATAATATGTGTGTGTACAGTAATGAGTATATAAACGGTATATAATATGTGTGGGTACAGTAATGAGTATAAAAACGGTATATAATATGTGTGGGTACAGTAATGAGTATAAAAACGGTATATAATATGTGTGTGTACAGTAATGAGTATATAAACGGTATATAATATGTGTGAGTACAGTAAATGAGTATATAAACGGTATATAATATGTGTGGGTACAGTAATGAGTATAAAAACGGTATATAATATGTGTGTGTACAGTAAATGAGTATATAAACGGTATATAATATGTGTGAGTACAGTAATGAGTATATAAACGGTATATAATATGTGTGGGTACAGTAATGAGTATAAAAACGGTATATAATATGTGTGGGTACAGTAATGAGTATAAAAACGGTATATAATATGTGTGTGTACAGTAATGAGTATATAAACGGTATATAATATGTGTGGGTACAGTAATGAGTATAAAAACGGTATATAATATGTGTGTGTACAGTAATGAGTATAAAAACGGTATATAATATGTGTGTGTACAGTAATGAGTATAAAAACGGTATATAATATGTGTGTGTACAGTAAATGAGTATAAAAACGGTATATGATATGTGTGGGTACAGTAATGAGTATAAAACGGTATATAATATGTGTGTGTACAGTAAAGAGTATATAAACGGTATATAATATGTGTGGGTACAGTAATGAGTATAAAAACGGTATATAATATGTGTGGGTACAGTAAATGAGTATATAAACGGTATATAATATGTGTGTGTACAGTAATGAGTATATAAACGGTATATAATATGTGTGGGTACAGTAATGAGTATAAAAACGGTATATAATATGTGTGTGTACAGTAATGAGTATATAAACGGTATATAATATGTGTGTGTACAGTAATGAGTATATAAACGGTATATAATGTGTGTGGGTACAGTAAATGAGTATATAAACGGTATATAATATGTGTGTGTACAGTAATGAGTATATAAACGGTATATAATATGTGTGGGTACAGTAATGAGTATAAAAACGGTATATAATATGTGTGTGTACAGTAAATGAGTATATAAACGGTATATAATATGTGTGAATACAGTAAATGAGTATATAAACGGTATATAATGTGTGTGAGTACAGTAAATGAGTATATAAACGGTATATAATATGTGTGTGTACAGTAAATGAGTATATAAACGGTATATAATGTGTGTGTGTACAGTAAATGAGTATATAAATGGTATATAATGTGTGTGTGTACAGTAAATGAGTATATAAACGGTATATAATATGTGTGTGTACAGTAAATGAGTAAATAAACGGTACATAATATGTGTGAGTACAGTAAATGAGTATATAAACGGTATATAATGTGTGTGAGTACAGTAAATGAGTATATAAACGGTATATAATATGTGTGTGTACAGTAAATGAGTATATAAACGGTATATAATGTGTGTGAGTACAGTAAATGAGTATATAAACGGTATATAATATGTGTGTGTACAGTAAATGAGTATATAAACGGTATATAATATGTGTGTGTACAGTAAATGAGTATATAAACGGTATATAATATGTGTGTGTACAGTAAATGAGTATATAAACGGCATATAATATGTGTGTGTACAGTAAATGAGTATATAAACGGTATATAATATGTGTGTGTACAGTAAATGAGTATATAAACGGTATATAATATGTGTGGGTACAGTAATGAGTATATAAACGGTATATAATATGTGTGTGTACAGTAAATGAGTATATAAACGGTATATAATATGTGTGTGTACAGTAAATGAGTATATAAACGGTATATAATATGTGTGTGTACAGTAAATGAGTATATAAACGGTATATAATATGTGTGGGTACAGTAATGAGTATATAAACAGTATATAATATGTGTGGGTACAGTAATGAGTATATAAACGGTATATAATATGTGTGGGTACAGTAATGAGTATATAAACGGTATATAATATGTGTGGGTACAGTAATGAGTATATAAACAGTATATAATATGTGTGGGTACAGTAATGAGTATACAAACGGTATATAATATGTGTGGGTACAGTAATGAGTATATAAACGGTATATAATATGTGTGGGTACAGTAATGAGTATATAAACGGTATATAATATGTGTGGGTACAGTAATGAGTATATAAACAGTATATAATATGTGTGGGTACAGTAATGAGTATATAAACGGTATATAATATGTGTGGGTACAGTAATGAGTATATAAACGGTATATAATATGTGTGAGTACAGTAAATGAGTATATAAACGGTATATAATATGTGTGGGTACAGTAAATGAGTATATAAACGGTATATAATATGTGTGAGTACAGTAAATGAGTATATAAACGGTATATAATATGTGTGGGTACAGTAAATGAGTATATAAACGGTATATAATATGTGTGGGTACAGTAAATGAGTATATAAACGGTATATAATATGTGTGTGTACAGTAAATGAGTATATAAATGGTATATAATGTGTGTGTGTACAGTAAATGAGTATATAAACGGTATATAATATGTGTGTGTACAGTAAATGAGTATATAAACGGTATATAATATGTGTGAGTACAGTAAATGAGTATATAAACGGTATATAATGTGTGTGAGTACAGTAAATGAGTATATAAACGGTATATAATATGTGTGTGTACAGTAAATGAGTATATAAACGGTATATAATATGTGTGTGTACAGTAAATGAGTATATAAACGGTATATAATATGTGTGTGTACAGTAAATGAGTATATAAACGGTATATAATATGTGTGTGTACAGTAAATGAGTATATAAACGGTATATAATATGTGTGTGTACAGTAAATGAGTATATAAACGGTATATAATATGTGTGGGTACAGTAATGAGTATATAAACGGTATATAATATGTGTGGGTACAGTAATGAGTATATAAACAGTATATAATATGTGTGGGTACAGTAATGAGTATATAAACGGTATATAATATGTGTGAGTACAGTAAATGAGTATATAAACGGTATATAATATGTGTGTGTACAGTAAATGAGTATATAAACGGTATATAATATGTGTGGGTACAGTAATGAGTATATAAACAGTATATAATATGTGTGGGTACAGTAATGAGTATATAAACGGTATATAATATGTGTGGGTACAGTAATGAGTATATAAACGGTATATAATATGTGTGGGTACAGTAATGAGTATATAAACAGTATATAATATGTGTGGGTACAGTAATGAGTATATAAACGGTATATAATATGTGTGGGTACAGTAATGAGTATATAAACAGTATATAATATGTGTGGGTACAGTAATGAGTATATAAACGGTATATAATATGTGTGGGTACAGTAATGAGTATATAAACAGTATATAATATGTGTGGGTACAGTAATGAGTATATAAACGGTATATAATATGTGTGGGTACAGTAATGAGTATATAAACGGTATATAATATGTGTGAGTACAGTAAATGAGTATATAAACGGTATATAATATGTGTGGGTACAGTAAATGAGTATATAAACGGTATATAATATGTGTGGGTACAGTAAATGAGTATATAAACGGTATATAATATGTGTGGGTACAGTAATGAGTATATAAACAGTATATAATATGTGTGGGTACAGTAATGAGTATATAAACAGTATATAATATGTGTGTGTACAGTAATGAGTATATAAACGGTATATAATATGTGTGGGTACAGTAATGAGTATATAAACAGTATATAATATGTGTGGGTACAGTAATGAGTATATAAACGGTATATAATATGTGTAAGTACAGTAAATGAGTATATAAACGGTATATAATATGTGTGAGTACAGTAAATGAGTATATAAACGGTATATAATATGTGTGGGTACAGTAATGAGTATATAAACGGTATATAATATGTGTGGGTACAGTAATGAGTATATAAACGGTATATAATATGTGTGAGTACAGTAATGAGTATATAAACAGTATATAATGTGTGTGGGTACAGTAATGAGTATAAAAACGGTATATAATATGTGTGAGTACAGTAATGAGTATATAAACGGTATATAATATGTGTGGGTACAGTAAATGAGTATATAAACGGTATATAATATGTGTGGGTACAGTAAATGAGTATAAAAACGGTATATAATATGTGTGAGTACAGTAATGAGTATATAAACAGTATATAATATGTGTGGGTACAGTAAATGAGTATATAAACGGTATATAATATGTGTGGGTACAGTAATGAGTATATAAACGGTATATAATATGTGTGAGTACAGTAAATGAGTATATAAACGGTATATAATATGTGTGAGTACAGTAATGAGTATATAAACAGTATATAATGTGTGTGGGTACAGTAATGAGTATAAAAACGGTATATAATATGTGTGTGTACAGTAATGAGTATATAAACGGTATATAATATGTGTGGGTACAGTAAATCAGTATATAAACGGTATATAATATGTGTGGGTACAGTAAATGAGTATATAAACGGTATATAATATGTGTGTGTACAGTAATGAGTATATAAACGGTATATAATATGTGTGGGTACAGTAAATGAGTATATAAACGGTATATAATATGTGTGTGTACAGTAATGAGTATATAAACGGTATATAATATGTGTGGGTACAGTAATGAGTATAAAAACGGTATATAATATGTGTGTGTACAGTAAATGAGTATATAAACGGTATATAATATGTGTGGGTACAGTAAATGAGTATATAAACGGTATATAATATGTGTGGGTGCAGTAAATGAGTATATAAATGGTATATAATATGTGTGTGTACAGTAATGAGTATATAAACGGTATATAATATGTGTGTGTACAGTAATGAGTATATAAACGGTATATAATATGTGTGTGTACAGTAATGAGTATATAAACGGTATATAATATGTGTGGGTACAGTAATGAGTATAAAAACAGTATATAATATGTGTGTGTACAGTAAATGAGTATATAAACGGTATATAATATGTGTGGGTACAGTAAATGAGTATATAAACGGTATATAATATGTGTGGGTGCAGTAAATGAGTATATAAATGGTATATAATATGTGTGTGTACAGTAATGAGTATATAAACGGTATATAATATGTGTGTGTACAGTAATGAGTATATAAACGGTATATAATATGTGTGTGTACAGTAATGAGTATAAAAACGGTATATAATATGTGTGAGTACAGTAATGAGTATATAAACGGTATATAATATGTGTGTGTACAGTAATGAGTATATAAACGGTATATAATATGTGTGTGTACAGTAAATGAGTATATAAATGGTATATAATATGTGTGGGTACAGTAAATGAGTATATAAACGGTATATAATATGTGTGTGTACAGTAATGAGTATATAAACGGTATATAATATGTGTGTGTACAGTAATGAGTATATAAACGGTATATAATATGTGTGGGTACAGTAATGAGTATAAAAACGGTATATAATATGTGTGGGTACAGTAATGAGTATAAAAACGGTATATAATATGTGTGTGTACAGTAATGAGTATATAAACGGTATATAATATGTGTGAGTACAGTAAATGAGTATATAAACGGTATATAATATGTGTGGGTACAGTAATGAGTATAAAAACGGTATATAATATGTGTGTGTACAGTAAATGAGTATATAAACGGTATATAATATGTGTGAGTACAGTAATGAGTATATAAACGGTATATAATATGTGTGGGTACAGTAATGAGTATAAAAACGGTATATAATATGTGTGGGTACAGTAATGAGTATAAAAACGGTATATAATATGTGTGTGTACAGTAATGAGTATATAAACGGTATATAATATGTGTGGGTACAGTAATGAGTATAAAAACGGTATATAATATGTGTGTGTACAGTAATGAGTATAAAAACAGTATATAATATGTGTGTGTACAGTAATGAGTATAAAAACGGTATATAATGTGTGTGTGTACAGTAAATGAGTATAAAAACGGTATATAATATGTGTGGGTACAGTAATGAGTATAAAACGGTATATAATGTGTGTGTACAGTAATGAGTATATAAACGGTATATAATATGTGTGGGTACAGTAATGAGTATAAAAACGGTATATAATATGTGTGTGTACAGTAATGAGTATATAAACGGTATATAATGTGTGTGGGTACAGTAAATGAGTATATAAACGGTATATAATATGTGTGTGTACAGTAATGAGTATATAAACGGTATATAATATGTGTGGGTACAGTAATGAGTATAAAAACGGTATATAATATGTGTGTGTACAGTAAATGAGTATATAAACGGTATATAATATGTGTGAGTACAGTAAATGAGTATATAAACGGTATATAATGTGTGTGAGTACAGTAAATGAGTATATAAACGGTATATAATATGTGTGTGTACAGTAAATGAGTATATAAACGGTATATAATGTGTGTGTGTACAGTAAATGAGTATATAAATGGTATATAATGTGTGTGTGTACAGTAAATGAGTATATAAACGGTATATAATATGTGTGTGTACAGTAAATGAGTAAATAAACGGTACATAGTATGTGTGAGTACAGTAAATGAGTATATAAACGGTATATAATGTGTGTGAGTACAGTAAATGAGTATATAAACGGTATATAATATGTGTGTGTACAGTAAATGAGTATATAAACGGTATATAATGTGTGTGAGTACAGTAAATGAGTATATAAACGGTATATAATATGTGTGTGTACAGTAAATGAGTATATAAACGGTATATAATATGTGTGTGTACAGTAAATGAGTATATAAATGGTATATAATGTGTGTGTGTACAGTAAATGAGTATATAAACGGTATATAATATGTGTGTGTACAGTAAATGAGTATATAAACGGTATATAATATGTGTGAGTACAGTAAATGAGTATATAAACGGTATATAATGTGTGTGAGTACAGTAAATGAGTATATAAACGGTATATAATATGTGTGTGTACAGTAAATGAGTATATAAATGGTATATAATGTGTGTGTGTACAGTAAATGAGTATATAAACGGTATATAATATGTGTGTGTACAGTAAATGAGTATATAAACGGTATATAATGTGTGTGAGTACAGTAAATGAGTATATAAACGGTATATAATATGTGTGTGTACAGTAAATGAGTATATAAACGGTATATAATGTGTGTGTGTACAGTAAATGAGTATATAAACGGTATATAATGTGTGTGTGTACAGTAAATGAGTATATAAACGGTATATAATATGTGTGTGTACAGTAAATGAGTAAATAAACGGTACATAGTATGTGTGAGTACAGTAAATGAGTATATAAACGGTATATAATGTGTGTGAGTACAGTAAATGAGTATATAAACGGTATATAATATGTGTGTGTACAGTAAATGAGTATATAAACGGTATATAATGTGTGTGAGTACAGTAAATGAGTATATAAACGGTATATAATATGTGTGTGTACAGTAAATGAGTATATAAACGGTATATAATATGTGTGTGTACAGTAAATGAGTATATAAATGGTATATAATGTGTGTGTGTACAGTAAATGAGTATATAAACGGTATATAATATGTGTGTGTACAGTAAATGAGTATATAAACGGTATATAATATGTGTGAGTACAGTAAATGAGTATATAAACGGTATATAATGTGTGTGAGTACAGTAAATGAGTATATAAACGGTATATAATATGTGTGTGTACAGTAAATGAGTATATAAACGGTATATAATATGTGTGTGTACAGTAAATGAGTATATAAACGGTATATAATATGTGTGTGTACAGTAAATGAGTATATAAACGGTATATAATATGTGTGTGTACAGTAAATGAGTATATAAACGGTATATAATATGTGTGTGTACAGTAAATGAGTATATAAACGGTATATAATATGTGTGGGTACAGTAATGAGTATATAAACGGTATATAATATGTGTGGGTACAGTAATGAGTATATAAATTGTATATAATATGTGTGGGTACAGTAATGAGTATATAAACGGTATATAATATGTGTGAGTACAGTAAATGAGTATATAAACGGTATATAATATGTGTGTGTACAGTAAATGAGTATATAAACGGTATATAATATGTGTGGGTACAGTAATGAGTATATAAACAGTATATAATATGTGTGGGTACAGTAATGAGTATATAAACGGTATATAATATGTGTGGGTACAGTAATGAGTATATAAACGGTATATAATATGTGTGGGTACAGTAATGAGTATATAAACAGTATATAATATGTGTGGGTACAGTAATGAGTATACAAACGGTATATAATATGTGTGGGTACAGTAATGAGTATATAAACGGTATATAATATGTGTGGGTACAGTAATGAGTATATAAACGGTATATAATATGTGTGGGTACAGTAATGAGTATATAAACAGTATATAATATGTGTGGGTACAGTAATGAGTATATAAACGGTATATAATATGTGTGGGTACAGTAATGAGTATATAAACGGTATATAATATGTGTGAGTACAGTAAATGAGTATATAAACGGTATATAATATGTGTGGGTACAGTAAATGAGTATATAAACGGTATATAATATGTGTGGGTACAGTAAATGAGTATATAAACGGTATATAATATGTGTGGGTACAGTAATGAGTATATAAACAGTATATAATATGTGTGGGTACAGTAATGAGTATATAAACAGTATATAATATGTGTGTGTACAGTAATGAGTATATAAACGGTATATAATATGTGTGGGTACAGTAATGAGTATATAAACGGTATATAATATGTGTGGGTACAGTAAATGAGTATATAAACGGTATATAATATGTGTGAGTACAGTAAATGAGTATATAAACGGTATATAATGTGTGGGTACAGTAAAGGAGTATATAAACGGTATATAATATGTGTGGGTACAGTAATGAGTATATAAACGGTATATAATATGTGTGGGTACAGTAATGAGTATATAAACAGTATATAATATGTGTGGGTACAGTAATGAGTATATAAACGGTATATAATATGTGTGAGTACAGTAAATGAGTATATAAACGGTATATAATATGTGTGGGTACAGTAAATGAGTATATAAACGGTATATAATATGTGTGGGTACAGTAAATGAGTATATAAACAGTATATAATATGTGTGAGTACAGTAAATGAGTATATAAACGGTATATAATATGTGTGGGTACAGTAAATGAGTATATAAACGGTATATAATATGTGTGGGTACAGTAAATGAGTATATAAACGGTATATAATATGTGTGGGTACAGTAAATGAGTATATAAACGGTATATAATATGTGTGGGTACAGTAAATGAGTATATAAACGGTATATAATATGTGTGAGTACAGTAAATGAGTATATAAACGGTATATAATATGTGTGGGTACAGTAAATGAGTATATAAACAGGTATATAATATGTGTGGGTACAGTAAATGAGTATATAAACGGTATATAATATGTGTGAGTACAGTAAATGAGTATATAAACGGTATATAATATGTGTGAGTACAGTAAATGAGTATATAAACGGTATATAATATGTGTGGGTACAGTAAATGAGTATATAAACGGTATATAATATGTGTGTGTACAGTAAATGAGTATATAAACGGTATATAATATGTGTGTGTACAGTAAATGAGTATATAAACGGTATATAATATGTGTGTGTACAGTAAATGAGTATATAAACGGTATATAATATGTGTGTGTACAGTAAATGAGTATATAAACGGTATATAATATGTGTGTGTACAGTAATGAGTATATAAACGGTATATAATATGTGTGTGTACAGTAAATGAGTATATAAACGGTATATAATATGTGTGAGTACAGTAAATGAGTATATAAACGGTATATAATATGTGTGAGTACAGTAAATGAGTATATAAACGGTATATAATATGTGTGTGTACAGTAAATGAGTATATAAACGGTATATAATATGTGTGAGTACAGTAAATGAGTATATAAACGGTATATATATGTGTGAGTACAGTAAATGAGTATATAAACGGTATATAATATGTGTGGGTACAGTAAATGAGTATATAAACGGTATATAATATGTGTGAGTACAGTAAATGAGTATATAAACGGTATATAATATGTGTGGGTACAGTAATGAGTATATAAACGGTATATAATATGTGTGTGTACAGTAATGAGTATATAAACGGTATATAATATGTGTGGGTACAGTAAATGAGTATATAAACGGTATATAATATGTGTGTGTACAGTAATGAGTATATAACGGTATATAATATGTGTGGGTACAGTAAATGAGTATATAAACGGTATATAATATGTGTGTGGTACAGTAAATGAGTATATAAACGGTATATAATATGTGTGAGTACAGTAAATGAGTATATAAACGGTATATAATATGTGTGGGTACAGTAAATGAGTATATAAACGGTATATAATATGTGTGAGTACAGTAAATGAGTATATAAACGGTATATAATATGTGTGTGTACAGTAAATGAGTATATAAACGGTATATAATATGTGTGTGTACAGTAAATGAGTATATAAACGGTATATAATATGTGTGTGTACAGTAAATGAGTATATAAACGGTATATAATATGTGTGTGTACAGTAAATGAGTATATAAACGGTATATAATATGTGTGTGTACAGTAAATGAGTATATAAACGGTATATAATATGTGTGTGTACAGTAAATGAGTATATAAACGGTATATAATATGTGTGTGTACAGTAAATGAGTATATAAACGGTATATAATATGTGTGTGTACAGTAAATGAGTATATAAACGGTATATAATATGTGTGTGTACAGTAAATGAGTATATAAACGGTATATAATATGTGTGTGTACAGTAAATGAGTATATAAACGGTATATAATATGTGTGTGTACAGTAAATGAGTATATAAACGGTATATAATATGTGTGGGTACAGTAAATGAGTATATAAACGGTATATAATATGTGTGTGTACAGTAAATGAGTATATAAACGGTATATAATATGTGTGGGTACAGTAAATGAGTATATAAACGGTATATAATATGTGTGGGTACAGTAAATGAGTATATAAACGGTATATAATATGTGTAGGTACAGTAAATGAGTATATAAACGGTATATAATATGTGTGGGTACAGTAAATGAGTATATAAACGGTATATAATATGTGTGGGTACAGTAAATGAGTATATAAACGGTATATAATATGTGTGAGTACAGTAAATGAGTATATAAACGGTATATAATATGTGTGTGTACAGTAAATGAGTATATAAACGGTATATAATATGTGTGAGTACAGTAAATGAGTATATAAACGGTATATAATATGTGTGTGGGTACAGTAAATGAGTATATAAACGGTATATAATATGTGTGGGTACAGTAAATGAGTATATAAACGGTATATAATATGTGTGTGTACAGTAAATGAGTATATAAACGG